>NW_016107427.1:5473722-5495904 GCF_001604975.1 Cebus imitator | reverse complement strand
TCTTACTGATTGTAATAAACAGAGAGGCCTAGAGGCACCCAGAGAGATCATCTAGTCTATTTGCAAGCATTTAAATATAGAGCATCCTCCAAGTGCCCTTCACAAAGAGAATCTCTTCCAACTCAATCCTTTGGAGGACAGCCTGTTTCCACCATCCTGGTATATGCTGACCAAGTTGTTCTATAGCAAATCATCAGATATACAGCTAATATTTACCAAATGCTTGCTCTGTGCCAGCCACTAATCAAAGTGCCATATATCCTTAAAAAAAAACATTACTGACAGACACTGTCCTCCCCGTCCCAAATGAATAAATGGAGGCACAAGTAAGGTTGACTATTCTCTTTGAGAGCATCAGAGAGCTACAATGCCCTCACTTGTTGAGAAATGGCCCGTGGACACACAGGAAACTGTGAATGTTGCTGCAAAATCTTCAGCTTAGCTTTCTACAGACACCTGCTTCCCTGCTACCAACTACCACAGTACGAGTCTGGCTCAACTCTCTTCCTGCTTTTCCATGCAAAGACTTGGCACCCAAGGCACTCGGGAGATTTGGTCATCCTGACCCATTCTTTGGGGTGACTTTCCTCTGTCTGGGACTCTAAGAGGTCCTACAGCCACCTGGGAAAGAGGAGAAAGCTCAGAAAGTCTCAAGGCCCAGTTGTCATCATCAAGGTGCTCTGCAGTCAGGCAACCGATTTGGGAGCTTGCATTCTTCATCTAGAAGCTAAGGGGATAAGACAGAGCTCCTTAAAGATCCCCTCTCAGTTCTACCATATGTGCATTTATTTCACATTTACTGAGCATCAACAATGTATTGGGAATTATAGATCTCTAAGGCCTTTCCTAGGCACAAAGAAATATAAAAGTTTCTGAGTGCAATGGTAACTCTGTGACAAAAGGTTCAGGCTCAGAGCTCCTTCTTAGAGGTAAACTGGAATAAAGCAATTTCTTGCTTCTCTGTTATACAATAAAATATTCTGGCTGGGCTCTGTAGCTCACACCTGTAATGCCAGCACTTTGGGAGCCTCAGGCAGGTGGATCACAAGGTCAGAGTTCAAGACTAGCCTGATCAATATGGTGAAACCCCATCTCTACTAAAAATACAAAAATTAGCTGGGCATGGTGGCAGATGCCTGTAGTCCCAGCTACTCAGGAGGCTGAGGCAGGAGAATCGCTTGAACCTGGGAGGCGGAGGTTCACAGTGAGCCTAGATTTTGCCACTGCACTCCAGTCTGGGCAACAGAACAAGATTCCTCAGGAAAAAAAAAAATATATATATATATATAAAAATATATATATATATATATATATATATAGCCAGAGACTCCTTCTTCCTCTTCCCACAAGTATTCCTACTCTGGGAGGAAAACGTGGAAGTATTTCTCAATAAAGGACCAGATTAGTTATGGGATCCAAAGTAACTGAAACAGGTAAAATCCGGTTTTACGAGGTGCTGGGCACATAAAAGATTTGCCCTCGCTCTGTGGTGCTGTGTGTTGTTGAGCTATTGCATGTGATTTACAGTCCATCTGTAGCTATTTCAATTATCAGGAATGACTCATAAAGCATGGTGAGAACTACCTTTAGTTTCCCAAATGGAAATACCAGGAAAATCCCCCTTTCACCCAAGCAGCCAGCATCACAGGAGTCCTGCATCAAGAGCAGCCCCTGGAAGTTGGGCAGCTCAAGGCTTTATGAATAATTAGTAGGTATCTTGGGGAGCAAGATGGCAGCATAGAAGGCTCCACCACTTGTACCCTTTCAGAAGGGCACCAAGTTAACATCCATCTACACAAAAAAGACCGCTTCATAGGAACCAAAAATCAGGTAAGCCCCCAGAGTGCCTGGTTTTAACGCCACATTGCTGGAATAGGAATAGGCACTGAAGAGGTATAAAAAAACAGTCCTGAATCATCAGTGCCACCTCTTCTCCACCCACAGCAGCAGCCGGATTCAGAGAATGTCCCTGGAGGAGGGAGAAACAACAATTGTGAGGCATTGAACTTAGCACTGTCCTGTTAGAACGGAAAAGGAAACAGGACCAAACTCAGCTGATGCCCGCCCACAGACGGAACATTTAAATCAGCCCTAGCCAGAGGGGAATCGCCAGTCTTAGCACCTCCAGCTTGAGTTCCTGGAGACCTCACCACCGAGGGCTGAAGTGGTCTGTGTCTTCAAGTAAGTAAACTTGATCAGCAATCTAGGCTAAAGAGACTGCAACGCTTAGGTGAGTCCCAGTGCTGAACTAGACCCAGAGACAGTGTACTGGGGCAGGGGCACACAACCTACTGAGATTCCAGCTGGGCAGCCAAGGGACTGCTGGCATCACCACTCCCCTAACCCAAGGCTATATGGCTCAAGGCTCCAGAGAGAAGAGGACAGGGAAGTGGGGAGAGGGCTTTGTCTTGCATCTTGGATACCAGCTCAACCACAGCAGGACAGGGCATCGGGCAGACTGCTCGGTACATTTGGGCACTAAGTATGTCCTAAATGGTAGAGATGAGGCAGAATGCTTTACCAAAAGGCCACTATTCGAATTCTATAAGAGCATCCTTGCTAGGAATTGAAAAAACAATTATAAAATAAAGAAAACCACTCTCTCGTTCCAAAAATTTGAACACTTCAGCCAATAGCACATACTCATTCAAGAATTTTGCAGGGCTGCTCCCTCTTTAAATTTGACAAATTGAGTTTCCTGCAGAAGGAATATGGGCTTTACAAGGAACTGTGGAGAAAGGAAGAAATATTTATTTGAAGTTTTCTTGGACCTTGGGACCTCAGAATAGCCTACAACTTGCTCATGGTATTGTATCAGCAGGACATGATCCACTAATTCCATCAGTCTGGCCCTCTGTCTTAGTTGGAACTCTCCATAATACTCTTATACAGTGATATGGTTTGTCTCTATGTTCCCACCCCAAATCTCATGTCAAATTGTAATCAGTACTTGCTGAAGAAGGGGTCTAGTGGGAAGTGATTAGATCATGGGGGTGGTTTCTAATGGTTTAATACTTTCCCCCTAGTCTTGTGGAATCCTCATGAGATCTGGTTATTCAAAAGTGTGTAGTGCTTCCCCTTTGCTCTGTCTCTCTCCTGCCACCATGTAAGATGTGCCTTGCCTCCCTTTTACTTTCTATCATGATTGTACATTTCCTGAGGCTTCCCCAGCCATGAGGAACTCTGAGTCAATTAAACCTCTTTTATTTATAAATTACACAGTTTCAGGTAGTTCCTTACAGCAGTGTAGAAATAGACTAATACACACAGCAACTGTTTTAACTCCATTTGACAAGTGAACAAACAGAGGCAGGTACAGGAGAGTGTCCACAGGCACAGAGCTAGTAAATGGGAGAATCTGAACTCAAGCCTAGGCTTCTAAAGCAATAAATAATTTTAAAATGATTTTCTAAAAATACTACTTACAATAGCATCAAAACACATCAAATACTCACAAATAAACCTACCAAAATCTATGCAAAAAGCTGAAATACACTGCTAAGAAACTAAAGATGACCTAAATAAATGGCAAGACATACCATGATCATAAATAGAAGAGATCAATATTGTTAAGATATCTGTTTTGCCCATACAGATCTGCAGATTCAACACAATCCCAATAAAATTCCCAACAAATTTGTGTGTGTCTGTGTAAATTGACAAGGCGATTCTAAAATGTAAATAGAAGTATCTGTACTACTCTAGACAATAATAGTCAAGACACTCTGAAAGAAGAACAAAGTTGGAGGACTTACTCTACCTAATTTTAAGTCTTACTATGACAAAAATTCATGAGTTAAGATATTTGGTATTGGCTCAAAGAGGGAAAGATAGACCAATGGAATGGAATAGAGAATTTAGAAATTGATCCACGTATATTCAGTCTCCTGATTTATAAACCAGGCACACATATAATTTGGTGAAGAAACGGTGATCTTCAGAAAATGGTACTGGAGTAATTAGATATCAATGTGAAGGATAAATGAACCTTGACTTCCTACCTCAATTAAATTAAGAATATCTATTCCTCAAAACATTTTATTTAAAGTGTGAGAAAAAGAAGCCATTGAGTAGGAAACAATAGTTGCAAAGCATATAACTAACTGACAAAGGGCGTGTGCCAAGGATATTTGAAGACAAATGCAAGTCAACTAAGAAAGACAGAGTATTCAATAACAAATGGACGAATGCCTTTAACAGAGCTTTCCCAAAACGGGATATAACATTGGCGATACGCACATGAACGTGTGCTGAATCTTGTTACTTCACAAGGATATCAAACCACGAAGAGCTACCACTACATGCTGACCACAAAGGCTAACATCAAGAATGAAGCTATGAAGTTAAGCGTTGGCAAGGACTTTGCTGATGGAGTATAAAATATACTGTCACTTTACAAAACATCTTGGCATTTGCTATAGTAGGTAAACATACCCCTAGTTTGTAACAACCCAGCCATTCTACTCCTGGGCTTATACCAAAACAAATGAGTACCTATGTCCACATAAAGAACTGTATACAAACGGACATAGCAGCTTTGTTCAGAATAGCCCCATATTGGAAACAGCCCAACTGTCTACCAACAGGGGAATGGATTAAACAAATATTAGTATATTGATAAGAAAGAGCCAAATGACTGATACACAAAACGGCATGGATAAATCCTGTGGATATTATATTAAATGGAAAAAGTCCTAATAAAAAGAGTGATCACCATATGATTCCACTGATTTTTAAGTTCACAAACAGGCAAAACCAATCGGCAGCATTTGAATTGAGGGGTCATTATATCTTTAAAGAGTATTAACTAGGAAGAGTTATTTTGGAGCCTTCTGGAATGAATGATGGATGTATTCTTTATCTCAATCTGGATGACCTGGATGACATCATAAGTGAAAAATGGATAAAATTTTGTACAGCTGTAAACCATGTATCATTTAACCAGGTGAACATTTGATATGCCTCATTATTTGTTTGTTTTGTCTTGTTTTGTTTTTGAGACAGGGTCTCGCTCTGCTCCCCAGGCTGGAGTGCAGTGGCACAAACTCAGCTCACTGTAGCCTCAGCCTCCTGGGCTCAAGTGATCCTCCCACCTTGGCCTCCCAAAGTATTGGGATTACAGGCATGAGCCAGTGCACCCAGCTATGTGTATTTTTTAATCGCAATTATAAAAACCAGTGGTTGCCAGGGACTGGGGGAAATGAGGAGTTAGCATTTAATAGGTTCAGAGTTTGTTTTGTAAGTTGAATAGGCTGCTGTTTGATATAGGGTTGATGGCTGCCCAACAATGTGAATGAACTTAGTGCTACTGAACTGTGTACTTAAAAATACTTCAGATGGGATATTTTATGTTATGCATTTTTTATTAAAATTTTACAAAATAATTATTAAAAGCCACAGGACTGTCAGATGACAGGTTATATGGGATGCGGAGAAAGAAAGAGAACTCAGGTAGAACTTAAAATGAGAAGCTCCCTCCCTGCCCCCCGACCATGCCAAGTGCTGAGCAAAAAGTATAGCCAAGGAAATATTTTTCCCTCTTTTCCTTTAGATCACTTGTCCCAAGTTTACTCTCCAACCCTTGCCCAGACATTTGTTTTATGTGTATCCCTGGTCTTTGTCCAGTGCCATGGGTATAGACAATGACGAAGAGAGAACCTCTGGAGATGTGCAAGGATGTGCTGGATACAGGCACAGCTATGACTAAATACGGTACAAAGTAAAGAGTGGCACATTTGGACACTGAGGAATTATGGGAACAGCTATGGAAGAAGCAGTTTTAATCTTCAGATATTCATTTTTCCAAGTTTGTATAATTTACCATCAAATTTACTAAGGAAGTTCAGCATGACCAATGCAAGACAAATCCCCACCTGAGTGGCATAGTTTTGTGACAAGTGCTATTTCCACCTCCTTTCAGATGTGGTGAAGGAGTTCCTGGCTCACGTGCAGCTACCAGACCTTATGAGACTCACCTCTCCACGCTCTCATGCCTAGAAAAGCAGCCACCATTTTTTTTTTTTGAGACACGGTCTCCCTCTGGAGTGCAGTGTCATGATCTTGGCTTACGGCAACCTCTGTCTCCAGAGTTCAAGCAATTCTCCTGCCTCAGCCTCCTGAGTAGCTGGGATTACAGGTGTACTCCACCACACCGGTTAATTTTTGCATTTTTAGTAAAGGAATTTGGTCAGGCTGGTCTCAAACTCTTGACCTCAACTGATCTGTCCACCTCGGCCTCCCAAAGTGCTGGGGTTATAGGCATGAGACACCGCACCTGGCCAGCACCTTTTAAATACTTGCTAAACTATTAAATAAATTACACTATTTTCCTTCTGGATTCAACAACAAATCTTGAACCTGGGGATATCTTGATTTACATCTGATCCCCATGCTGCTCAGTGGGAATGCCTCCTTGGAATCTAATCCTGTGCAGAATGGGCCACTTATTCTTTCATCTATCTATTCACGATTTAATTCTGCAATCTTTTGTTAAGCACTCACTATGTGCAATAATTGTATTAGAGGCCAGCATGACTGTGATGCCTCATAGATTTAAATACACTTTGAAATTCCTTGCATTACTTAGTTCGATCCTTGTGATGATGCTCTTAGATGGGTAATAGCCTCCCATTCCTTATTTTGCAGATAAGGCAGCTGAATCTCGTAAAGATGTGATTTCTTCAAACTCGCATAGCTAGTCAATCTCAGGGCAGGGGTATAAACTCGTGAGTGGTGTTCCCAGGGAACCCTGCTCACACCCCTGAAGCTCCACAGGGAATCTAAGGGAGCAGCCCTTTATAGCTCTTTTTATTTCCCCATAAAAGCCTAGCACGCCTGTGGCCACCCCACATCCTCAAATCACTTCCATTTATGCCTCTGACTGGTCATCACTAATTTTTATATCTCGGGATAAACTGTAGGAAAAAACATCAAGAAAAAGTTCTAACTACAGCAGAGTTATGTGATCCCTGGCCAGCCTGGGACTAAAATATCTGATCTAACAGGAGTCAGTTAGATCAGATCAACTCAAACCATTGCAACGTTTCAGAGCTTGGTTTGAAGCAAAGACACACTATTGATCTAATGTTCCCAAGCTTCCTCCATGGCATGCTGGTCACAGGTAGAAATACAACTTCCCAAGTGCAGAAACACCATGACTTCCAAGGGGATCCTTTAAAAAGAATATGCTACAAAGGAACTGTAACTAATACTTGAAACATCCTCATTCTGTTCCAAGAGGTACTAACCGTCAACCAAAACTCCTCAGGTAGGTGGACGCTCAAGAAAGTGTGTGACAAAGAATCATTCTAAATATCCGATAACCACCTATTTGTGTACTTCATCAAAGAGTTAAGAATGGCTTGCCAAGACAAGAAGTAATTTGACATGTTAAATAATGAATCCAAGCTGTGAAGTAGAAAATATCTTTTTCGTAAAAGTACAGACATTCATTTAATAGAATAGATCAGTTTTTGTATTTTGGCAAGGCTTAGGCAAGCAAGATCGTATTCATAAGAACTATCCTTTATTCATTAGGTAATTCTTTAAATATGTATCCTGCCTTTTTTTTCTTAATAAGTTGTGTCAAAGATGAGCTGATAAATTCTTATCTCCAAAATGGGAAAATCTGAGAAGAAAACTCAGTCACTTCATTGCTTTATCAATGGCACTTGCCATCAACATGGTAGGATTCCATGGATGCTACTGAAGGAAGGTTGTGGAGTTTCCAAACCCAATTCCTTCATGAGCCTGTATTTGAATAATTGAAATTTGAATAATTTTCAACACATTTATCTTTAAGCAATAAATTTTTAAAATCTGGTACTGCCCAAAGGGGACTATTTACCAAATAAATCCAGACAACTTAATCACCCAAGATTACTTATATCTTTGTATATATTTGTACAAAAGAGGTGAAATTTATATTCATTCTTTTCACAGCATTTTATTATTTTTCCAGAATATGATTGTATACTACAGCTAATAAGTGATATAAAATGTCCCAAGCACAGCTAAATAAAGGCCTATCGAACACATCATGTCTTGTTAGATTGAGTTCACACAGAAGGACGATGTCCAAGTTAAAACAGATCTAATCAATTGCAAACTGAACACAAACATTGTTCCCGGGTGCACAGGCTATTGGGAAAATTATTACAAGCTATTTTGAAGAATTTTACCCAACTTACTAAATGTTCTTCTTTTGAGCAGTCCCAGATCTGACAGCAAAGCAGTTTAAATATTAATGACTGTGCAGGCAAGAATTTTGGTATCACACATGGAAGAGGTTATTTCATTAACAACTATACCCAAGGAAAACTGAGAAAAGACAAAGATTAAATAAGAGCGAGTGATTTCAGCAGGATGAAGATATGGGGGAACAATACTCACATCCACCGACGACAACAATCATTTGTCAGCCATCCACGAACAGAAGTGCCTTTGCAGTTTTGGGATCCAAGTAGAAGGTTTTGAAACCCCAGCAGAGCCCCAGACCCAGGAGGTCCATTTTAAGAAAGCAGGCACGTGCCCAAAAGCTTTCTGACAGTGGCTCCTGCTACAGACCCAGAAACAGTCTTGTCCCCCTATAGAGTCAGCTACAGTGCCATGTGGCCTTTGTCCTGACAGCAGTACTATCTGTCAATAAATCAGGGAGGAGTCACACCTATCTACCCATGCCTTGGGTAACAGACCTGCCAACCTTCATCGTGGCTATGGACACAGAAGCAGCCTATCCCCTGGCCTCTGCACCTCTCAATCCCAGTCCAGAATCAATCTTCTCTACCTAGGGATCTGGTGGGAGACATGCTCTTTTGTGCTCCTGAAGGCAGGCCTGCCAACTTTGGTCTGGCTATAGATCCTGAAGCAGCTCTGTATCTCAGCTCCAGCCCTGACCAGCCATGGTCCAGTGGCAGTCTGCCTTCCCCCAAACCTGGTAGAAGACATGCCAATTTATACCCACAAAGGCAGGCCTTCAGACCTCAGTCCCAGCCCTGGACCCTGAACTAGCACCATGACTTGCTTCCAGCTTCTCTCAGTCACAGTCAAAGGCCACTCCTGTCCATGCAGGGACCTGCCCAGTGACTTGGATAGGAGGTCCCTCAGTCGCTCAATGGGAGCTACACACATCAGTGTATCTGGTAACATGCCTATCATCTGTGGATCCAACCACAAACCCTAGTGTGGACTCCTACTAAGCAAGGTCTTGGGGGCATTCTTGTCCACCCAAGTGCCTGGTAGCAGGCCCCACCAACTAGAGATTCTACTGAAGCCCCAGCAGCAGCCATGAACTGGCTCTAACTACACTTGACTATAATCCTAATGGCAACCTTAACAGTCCTGGGACCAGACAAGAGAAGGGTTTTACCTGCCAATACCAGTCTATAAAGACAAGAGGTGTTTGCTCCTTCAAATGCACATACGTCATTGCAAAGCAATACAAATCATAAAGAATCAGGCAACCATAACATCATACCAGCCATCAAAGGGAAAAATAAAGCTCCAGTAACTGACCCTAAGGAAATAAAGAGCTATGAATTGCCTGAAAAAGAATTGAAAACAGTTATCTTAAAGAAATTCAATGAGTTTCTAACACAGTTAGAAAACTATACACAAATTAGGAAAACAATGCATGAATAAAATAAGAAAATAGAAATCATTTTAAAAGAACTAAACTGAAATACAGGAGCTGAAAAACACAATGAGAGGACTGAGAAAAATCAATAGAGAGCCCAACAGCAGACTTAATCATACAGAAGAAAGAATTAGCAAACTTGAAGACAGGTAATTTGAAATTAACTAATTAGAGGAACACAAAGAAACGATAAAAATTAGCAAAAATGAATATAGGATTAATAAGATACCATGAAATAAACAAATATATACACTATAAAATTTCTAGAAGGAGAAAAGAGGAAAAGGAGAAGAAAGGAGAAGAAAAAAATAATGACTGAACATTTCCTAAATCTTGGAAGAGGTGTAGACATCCAGATACATAAAGCTGAAAGACTCTTGAGCAAAACGAATTCAAAGAAGATTATTCCAAAATATATTACAAGCAAGTCAAAAGTCAAAGACAAAAAAAAAAAAAAATTTGAAAGCAGCAAGAGAAAAGCAACTCATTACATACAATGGAACTATCAAAAGACTATCAGTGGATTTCTCAGCAGAAAGATTGCAGGCCCTGTGGGAGAGGAATTAAATAATCAAAGTGCCGAAAGAAGCAAAACAACTAGCAAAGAATATTATGCCCCGCAAAGCTCTCCTTCTGAAATGAAGGAAAAATAGGTATTCTCTAAAAAACAAAAGCTGAGGGAGTTCATCACCACTACACCTGTCTTACTAGAAATGCTAAAGAGAGTTCCTCAACTTGAAACAAAAAGACACTGAGTAAAACATGAAATTATAAGAATGTGTAAAACTCACTGGTAGCTAAATATATAGTTACATTCAGAATACTCTCATACTGTAATGGTAGTATGTAAATAAATTTCAACTCTACTATAAAAGTTCAAAGGTAAAAATGTTGAAGATAACGATCTCTACAATAATCTGTTAAGGAACATATGAAGAGATGTAAAATTTAACATTGGTAGCATAATTTTTTGGAGTGGTGAGGAAGTATAGAGACTTTTTAAATAAAATTGAAGGTAAATTGTTTTCAGCATGAAATAAATTGCTATAACTATAAGATGTTTTGTGTAAGCTTCATGGGAACCACTGGCTTTAAAAACTATAGTAGATATACAAAAGATAAAGAAAAAAGAATCAAAGTACCACAAAAAAATAATGAACAGATCACAAAGGAAGACAACAAAAGAAGAAAAGAATAAAGAAACCACAAAATAGTCAGAAAACTTTTTACAAAGTGGAAATAGTAAGTCTTAACCTATCAATGGTTACTTTAATTGAATTAAATTACCCAATCAAAAAATACACAATGGATGAATACATAAAAACACAAGATTCAACAACATGCTTCCTTCAAGAAATCCACTTTATCTCAGGGGCACACATAGACTGCAAGTGAAGGGATGAAAAAGATAACACATGCAAAGAGCAACCATATGAGAGCAGAAGTGATCAGACTTACCTCAAACAAAATAAAGTTAGTCAAATTCTGTCATAAGAAACAAAAAAGACCACTAAACTATGATAAAGGGTCAATTCATCAAAAGCATGTAGCATTTATAAATACACATGCACTCAACATTGGAACACTTAAATATATAGAGCTAATATTAATAAAGCTGAAGAGAATATAAGTAGCAATACAGTATAGTAGGAGCATTCAATATCCTACTTTCAAGAAAATTAATAAGGAAACAGTGGACTTGAATAACACTATACACCAAGTGAACCTAAGACACACGTACAGAATGTTCCATCTCATAGCAGCAGAATGCATATTCTTCCCAAGTCTACATGGAATATTCTCCAGGAAGACCATATGTTAGGTCTTAACAAATTTAATAAGATTGAACTCATATCAAGTATGTTTTACAGCAACAATGGTAGGAAACTAGAAATCAATAACAAAAAGACAATTGAAAAACTCACAAACAAGTGGAAATTAAATAACACTCTTGAGCAAAGAAAAAATTAAAATCAAAATTAAGTATTTTGAGGCAAATGAAAACAGAAACACAACTTACCAATACTTATAAGAGGCTGCAAATGCAGTCCTAAGGGAAGTTTATAACAATAAATGCCTACATTAGGAAAAAAATAAAAATCTCTAATAAACAACCTAACTTTATAGCCAAGGTAACTAGAAAAAGAACAAAGTCCAAAGTTAACAGAAAAAAGAAAATAATAAAGATCAGTGCAGAAATGAATGAAACAGAGACTAGAAAGACTATTGAAAAGATAATGAGTTTATTTTAAAGATAAATAAGCTGGCAAACATTTAGCTAGACAAATCAAGAAAACAAGAGAGTTTTAATTAAATGAAAAGATAACTGAAAGAGATATTACAACTATGTCACAGAAATACAAAGAATCATAGATTACTATGAATAATTATGTGTCAAGCAATTGGGTAATGTAGAAAAAATGGACAAACTCCTAGAAGCAACAACCAACCAAGACAGAATCATGAGGAAGCAGAAAATCTGAACACACCAATAATGAGTAAGGAGATTAAAACAGGAGTCAAAAACCTTCCAACAAAGAAAAGTTCTGGACCAGATAGCTTTACAGATATGGGATGGTCTCTGGGAGCCACTGGGACCCCAACTCCTTGCCACCAGAGGCAAGGTGGCCTCTGGAGCTACTAGCAGGGCCACTGTCATGAAGCTAAGACCCTCCCTCTGCCCAGAGGGAGGCGGGCAGAAGGTGGTCCACATGGGTGACACTACAGAGACCATGGAGGAAGTTTCATGGAATTAGCAACTGGCCTGAGCTCCAGCTCAGCCCCATCCCAGCGCCTGGATGCTCCCCCAGGGCTGGGTCAGGTCTATTTGGTGACTCCCCAGCCCCAGCCTCCACCCTAGTGAAACAGAGGAGGCTGCATGCAAAATCTAGAGCAGGGCACTGGGGGCCGGGGCTGGAGTCTCGGCCGCATGGCCATACAAACAGGAAGGATGCAACTGGTTTGGGCTTTAATATTCAAAATAGACAAAAAATACAAGAAATGTAAAGGTTATTATTCTACACAGAACAAAAAGAAAAAAAGCAGGCGTGGCGAGAGTGCAGACTTGCCTCAGCCCGGGCCTGAGGTTAGAGGCTCAGTCCAGTTTCCCCTGCAGGATTTGGTCCCATGGTTTTCACAGAGGCCTTAACAGTTTGAGGCTGTTTGTCTTCACACTAGCACTGATGGAAGCTGCGTGATTCCAACTCTTAACCTAAATTTTGTAAAGACAAGAAGAAGGGACTATTACTGTTGATCCAAGTTTGTAGTTAATTTAACATTTGACCGGCTCTCTACTGGTGACACACGTGACTTTATAGGGCTTTTTCCCCCCAGTTTGTTCTATTACTTTGGGATGCCACCTTGCTGCTGCAGTCTCCCCAGATTTCTTTCCCTTTTCAAAATATCCTCCTTCCTGGAGATGATGAGTTGTGTAAGCCCAGGTCAGGCTTTACCTGGCTGGTGGCTCCAAGGTGCCCAAGGACAAGATCCTCAGTGAGGGCAGGTTGTCCAAGGCCACACCTGCCCAATTTCCCACCTCTATGCCACCAGCTGGTGTCAGCTTGGACCACAGGGTGAGAGCAAGCCCATCAAAGGATGGAGGGGTCACAGTGGAGGCTGTCACCAAGAAGCCCCTCTCCAAAGGTCTCCAAGGGGAACCAGGCCCAACTGGGGGACAGTGGTTTACTTGCCCTTTTATCTTTCTTTCTTTCTTTGTCCTCTTGGCTGCCTACAGCCAGAAAGCCAGGACCACCTGAACTGGACAAGGTGCAGGGAGGGAGGAGTGGTCAGATGGGTGTACCCGATTCAACAGGAAATCAGTTGTTTTCTAAAACAGCCCCTACTAGAGCCTCCTGAATGCTCTGGGCACCACGTGCTGCTGTGAGCAGCTGCCCAGACTGTGACCCGCCACAGGCCTCAGGCATCTGTGGAAAGAGTTTTGTAAAGGAAAACACACACACACACATAAACACACACACACACACACACACACACACACACACACATTTTTCAATGTAGCAATATCAAACTAAAAAAAGAAACGAAAAGAAGATGCTGACAGTGCGAAGCCTGGCCTTTTGTAAACTTCATGTTACCCGCTATGTCTATAAGCCATTGGTAGCTCATTTTTAATTTTAACGTGTAATTTTTGTTTCATTTTCTTTCTGCAGGGAAAACAATGCTTAATCCACCAATGCTCTTTTTAATATTTTATAACTATGTATGTGTATATATGTATAAGTATAAAGTAATATGTACTCACATATGTGTGTGTATGTACATACATATAGAGATATATAGAGAGATTTTGAGACAAAAATACAATTCTAACCATTTCTACCCCATATGTAAGAGCAGCAGATGAGAATATAGACGGCAATTTTCCATCTGTGTGTCTCCAAAAATTATGTGTGGTGGAAGCAGTAAACAATCATATCCTCAAAACATGTGGGCTTGTGACCGACTGGAAAGTTTTTGCATCTCATCAGTCCTCTATTTTATAGAGTCAAAAGCCCTTTAAATCTCTACCATGAGACTCCCACAGGAAGGAAAGTGGTGATGAAGTTGAATTTCACACAAAATTAAAAAAAAAAAAAAAGTTCTGCCCGTGTGTTGAGGCCATTGAACAACTCTAATTCCGTAAGCTTTAGCTCCAGGTTTACTTTCAAAGACATGGGGAGACGAAGGGGCAACTGGAACGAGCCAGAGGGGGAGGGAGGAGGGGAAAATCGGGTCTCAGTGTGAGCATGGGAACGCAGTGCGCCTCTCAGAAATAATTCCTAAATCATCTCATGCTCCTAGAAAGGAACAAACAACTACTTTTAATCACATGTTCCTGAAAGAGAAATAGCAGCATTTACAAAATCAAAAACTCCGAGGATGCAAAACTGTGGCCAATTATGGCGCAGCACAGAGTGAGTGACAATGACCAGCCGCCTTGAAAAGGGATGTTGTAATTGAGCCACTGACGGAGCCCTAACTGGGGCAGCGCCGCCGGGTGCCTCTAGAACACGGTGCATTTTAATTGCTGATGCTGGCATTTATTTGATGTCTTCGGTCTGGCTCAGAGTCCTTTCATAACAATCCTGTCTGACCGCAAATCAGGTACAAATAAAAAACTCAGCCACGACATCCTCCCTCCCAAAGGCAGCTGTATTATTTTACAGGTATTCGATATTTAAATTTTAATGAAGGTGGGACTAGGAGGGAATATGGACAGGAGGGAGATGAGAAGAATTGAACTTGTTTTGAAATAAGCAGGTGGACTGGAAGGAGAGGAGGCCCAGGGAGACAGGAGGAGGACAGGGGAGCCCTGCCTGCAAATGAATGGACGATGTTCCGTTAGCTTTGGCCGTGGGCCAGCAGGCAGAGGGCCAAAATGGCTTCAGGTGCACGGCAAGCAGGGTGCAAGCCTAGGGGCCGAGTTCCTGCCTGAATCAGCACACTGGGCTTGCTGACTGCCATCTCTTACTGCATCCTAAAGCAGCCTGTTCAGTTCTCCGTGTAGGCCACGCACTTTGCTATGTCGTGTATGCCAGTCTCCACGGCAGACGTGGGGAGGGAACCACACTTCTCTCCCACCTGCTGGTGATTTCCTGAAATGCAGGGTGCACCTGGCCATTCAGAGGGCTTTCCTGATTCCCCAGGTTCCACTTTCCTACCTCTCGTTTGGAAACCAAAATGTGGCTCAGAAACAACTCCAGGTTTGGCTAATCAGTTCTCATCAGTCACTGCTTCGTTAAACTCTATCTGTATCTCTACTTGTACTTCTAGGTTATATATAAGAACAGAAAGCGACGGAATGGATGGATGGCAAATATTTCATGATGTCAGCTCTGCAAGGATTTTGAATAAGATCCTTCACCAAGTCCAGAAATAACTACGCTTTCTCATGAAACACAACAGAAAGAGGCCAGCTACTCTTTGGACAGGGGAAATGTTTTGGTGTAGGTACAAAAATCTCTGTTTTCAAACACTGAGGGTGTTCTTTTCGCTTGAGGGATGTTAGGCAAAGACCACCACACTGACCCTTCACGTCAGCAGCTGTGCCTTGTAGAATACCCGTGAGACAGGAGGGCTGGGGGGTGTGCAAAGGAGACAAGAACGGGCCACCTGCGCCTTCTCAGACTGACCCCTGGACTCCAGGCCAGACCAATTAGGCTTTGAGTCATATCTGATCAAATGATTAACTTGACCAATTTTGTTTCCTATACCTTGACTAACATGTACAGGGAATTAGCTGTTCTGAGGAGGATGCATGCCTCTGGGGTGCCAGACGGGGGCGAGAGGAGAGGGTTGACTGGCTTGGGTCCATCAGCCAACAACGTCTTCCGTCTGGAGTACTTAAAGAGACAAATAAAATTGACAGAATAGGAAATTGTAAGACAATAACCACCAACATCGTTATACTGTAACGTAAGAGAAAACTGAATTGTCTACACAGACCCAGGAGACGAACAGTTGGGTAAGAAACAGGCATCCTCAATAAATGCAGAGGCTCTTTGTAAATCAGTAGCTGTTAGCCCTCCTCAGAGGCAGTACAATGATGGTGTCCTAAGGAAGTAGTAGCATTAAAGATACAGGATGCCAAACATTCCCCTCTGTGGAAAGACCCTGAGACCCACAATAACATGGGGTGCGGTATCCACGGTGGTTCTTAAAGTGTGGCCACTGGACCGGCAGCAGTGACCTCACTTGGGATTTTGTTTGAAAAGCAGATGCTCAGGCATGGCACAGCCCCACTTTAAGAGAAGCTCTGGGGCAGGGCAGCCACCTGTGCCCTGCAGGTGAACCTTATCACACACGAGTCCAGGTGTAAACCCCTGCTCCTAGCTGCTGGGATTATTGGCCTTGCCCTCTGCCCAGTACAGACACCTGCCCTCAAAGAAAACAGACTGCAAAAATGCTGTCTTTGCCTTGTGAGCCCCAAGCCTTCATCCGGGACAGATATCTAGCAAGCTGCCTTGTCCACACTATGGAAATGTCCTACATCTTTTCCAGACACTGAGACTGGGACATCCAGGTGTCTAAAAAGGGGCCAAGTGAAGAAGGCAGGCAGGGCTTCCATTCCGTCCCTCACCAGGCCATCTCCTTGGGTGCACCCTGCCTGGCCTGCTATATCCTGTCCCCCGTCAGGAAGAGGCTCCCTCTGGAAGGAGGAGGCTTCCCTGGGAGCGCTGAGCCCCTCCATGGTTGGGGGCCCCTCCACTCCCTGCACTCAGCAGGAGTCTTCACATCAGAGGCTGTGAAGGCTGGTGACCCGTCAGCATTTTCCCAGTTGATCTGCAGAGCAGGGGTTGAGTGGAGAGGAGAGAGCAGTTGTCTTAGGGACAGATGCCCGGGAAAGAGGAGGGAAAAGGATGGGCCAATGCCTCTCCCTGAGCTAACGGGAAGGACCAGGTTTGAGTCGTTGAAGACACGGGCTGGTCTAGGAGGAGCTGTGGGAGCTGGCCCCATAAGAGGCTTGTTTAGGGAGACTCAAGGAGAAACTTCGCCTCTCTTTAGAGAGCAGGAACCAAAGCAGAGACCCCGTGTGACTTAGTGCCAGGCTGCTGACCACAGGCAGAGATAGCCACGGTGGCAGTGAAGCCCTGAAGGGGGCTGGGACAAGAGCTCTGGGCAGATATTCCTCCTCCCTCTAAATGCACTAGGGGGTTCCTACAAAGGACCAGGGAGGTAGCAGGGAGGACAGAGGACCTGGTAGGCGGCTGCAACCACCCTCCCCAGTGAACCTGCACAAAGGCATTGCCAGCACCAGCTTCCAGCCATAGAAACTTTGGGACCCTTCATGACAGTCACCCAAGACCAAGCCCTCAGGGCTGCTCCCAGCTACCACTGATCTTTGCAGGAGGATCAGAGCCATGCCTTCCCGTGCCCATAAAGGACCCCTGTGTAGGCAATCCTCGGGCCAGGTATCAAGCTGCTCCTGCCCAATCCTCCTCGGCTCTCCCGGATCCTCCCCTGTTCCTCCAAAGGGGCTTCCCCTTATGAATCTCTTGTACATCCTGTTCCACCTTGCTGGCCACTTCCCAGAGGACCAGAGGGGACACATCCTGTATGAGGAGAGGGGGAATGAGAGCCACCATCATCCCAAGGTGAGGCTCTTGTACACACACCCAGGCTGGCAGGGCTGGGCCCCCGGACCACACTTTTGCCACAGGGTACAAGTCATCAGTGCTAACCCCCATGGAATAGGTGCGCACCTGCCTCTTCCACATGCTTCAGAGGCCATAGCTGATTTTATTCTTGCCACAGCCCAGTGAAGGAGGCCACTACTGTTACCTCCATTTGATCAGTGAGAAAACTGACATGCAGTTACTGATCTCCGGGAAAAGGAACCCAATTCAGCCATGGCACTGCCCAGCCTCCCAAGATGAGCCTGTTGTTGGCTCATGTGTGTCCACCTAAGCGCAAGAACTGTTTCTTGCCTGTGTGTGTGTGTGTGTGTGTGTGTGTGTGTGTGTGTGTGCCCAGAACATCACTGGCAGCCAGCAAAATAATAATGAATAAATGAATGAAAACTTATGTATCATGAGTTTATTATTTTTCAACCTCTGGGCAGATGAAACTATTGTGAGTGGTCTTGGGCTCATACTGTTGCATAAACTAAAAAAAAATTTCTTCATATGTTCTTTTTGTTTTTTTCATGAAACAGAGTCTTGCTCTTTTACCCAGGCTGGAGTGCAATGGCACGATCTAGGCTCACTGTAACCTCCGCTCCTGGATTCAAGTGATTCTCCTGCCTCAGCCTCCTGAGTAGCTGGGCCTATAGGCACACGCCACCACTACCAGCTAATTTTTGTATTTTTAGTAGAGACGGGCTTTCACCATCTTGGCCAGGATGGTCTCAATCTCTCGACCTCATGATTTGCCACCTCGGCCTCCCGAAGTGCTGGGAGGCATGAGCCACCACCCCCAGCCTCTTCATGTATTTATATGGTAATTTTTTAATATAAACATCACTATGATGAGTTTTAAGAGGTTGGTGAGTTCACAGTTGTTTTCTTTGTCATTTCTGTATCTACCGCCTCAGATACTAAAAGAAAAAGAACTATCAGGTGAGGGGCTATGACATTTTGTCACATCAAGAAAGATTCATAATGTTGGGTCATGAATCAGGAGGACAAGAAGAGAGGAAAATCTGGAGAGAGAGAAGGGATTCGAGAAAGACGGTGCAGAGAGCCAACCTTTGAAGAAAAACCTAATGAGAACTTTGCTCCTTCCCCTAATATGAGATCTCACTTCTGTGTTTCACCGCAGCAGGGACCACATAGAGAATTTCAATTTATTGATTTAAGGGCCGCTATCCTTATTTATCAAAGTAGAATTTGAACTTGAATTGTACTAGAAATGTTTGAGAACCACATTCCATGCTTAAAATGATCAGACTTTACTCAAGTCTTTTTTGAATGTAATTAATGAATCAGCAAGAATGGAAGCCGGCGTAAGCTACCACAGAGAAACCAGGCAGAAGCAGGAATGCAATTTGCTTCCTGCGTTACCAGCAATAAACAATCCTTTATATCATAATGTAAGATCTAAAAATAGTTCACTTTAAATTTTTAGCCCTTGTACATAATGAAAGGAGGCTGTGCATAAAAGCCAGTTATTCATTTATTCTCTACATTAGAGGCTTCAACAGTAAGAGCCCAATTAACAAAAAAGACCAGTGGGAAATTATGCATAATACTTTTTGTTTATTACAGAGAGACTTTATGTTCATATCTCACTGCAAGGAAATTATGTGCATGGCTTGCATAACTCACACATGGCAGTATTCCCTCTGAATTTAGAGCTCTCAAAAATGACCATGCAGAAAGAAATGAAGTGGAAAAATGGTGATTTTAGAAAGATAGTGCTACTGTGTCATTAGCAGTTGTGAACAGCATTTCCTGTGGCTGTGGCCACTGGTCAAGCCCAGAGCCTTGGACAGATGGGCTGCTGTCATAGCTGTGCCTTCAAAGAAGCTCCAACATCAGGACTCAGGAACTGTGAGTGTTAGTCCTGCTTTGGAAGGGACCATTTATCCGTAGACTGTCTCATTCATTCTGGACAAGTTACACAAATGACCTCTAATCTTAAAGAAATAGAAGATGAGGCCGGGCGCAGTGGCTCACGCCTGTAATCCCAGCACTTTGGGAGGCCGAGGTGGGTGGATCACGAGGTCAAGAGATCGAGACCATCCTGGTCAACATGGTGAAACCCCGTCTCTACTAAAACTACAAAAAATTAGCTGGGCATGGTGGCACGTGCCTGTAGTCCCAGCTACTCAGGAGGCTGAGGCAGGAGAATTGCCTGAACCCAGGAGGTGGCGGTTGCGGTGAGCCGAGATCGCGCCATTGCACTCCAGCCTGGGTAACAAGAGCTAAGCTCTGTCTCAAAAAAAAAAAAAAAAAGAAAGAAATAGAAGATGAGTAGATTGTGGAGCTGGAGTGCTTGCACTGATTTGTTGTGACAGCCTTGAGTCCAAAAATCCTCTTCTGCTGAATGAGATGGGACAATGAGATTATCTTTGAGGTACCTGAAGCCTTGCTACTGTGTCACCACCTCTTCTCAAGGGGACTGGGGACGTTCCCAGGATGTCAAGTAAATAAGAAGAAATAACAGGGGTGACATTTGCTCCTCGTTCAAGATTCTAGTTTAATTGTTCTTCCCAATTTCCCAAGTCCGTGACATAGGATGATCTCTGATGTTGCTGAGACCCGTGTGAGTGCCAGGTAGGAAGCCGGCATTTTGGAGCAAATCATTTGGCTAAGAATAAGCCTGCTGACCAACCCGTATCCCCATTTGCAGAAGTCCAGCTGGTTCCCTTCTCCACACTTATGAGCAGCTCATGTAAATGGATTAAACTCTTCCTCTTCTTAGAATAATAAATAGCCCCAAAAGCAAGCCACCGGCTAGTGCTGGGACCTGAGCTAAAGAGAAAGAGAGGCAGCCTCAGGAAGCAATGGTCCTTTTTTAAAAAATTAATTTTTATCTCAATAGCTTTTGGGGAACAAGTAGTTTTTTGCTACATAGATGAAGTTTATAGTGGTGAATTCTGAGCATTTAGTGCACCTGTCACCCAAGTCATGTACATTGTACCTAATGTGCGGCGTTTTATCCCTGGTCCTTCTCCCTGCCTTCCCTTTCTGGGTCTCTGAAGTCCATGATATCACTCAGCATGCCTTTGTGTACTCATAGCTTAGCTCCCACTTTGAAGTGAGAACTTAGTTTTTGGTTTTCCACTCCTGTGTTACTTCACTTAGAATAATGGCCTCCAGTTCCATCCAAGTTGCTATAAGAGACATTATTTTCTTCCTTCTAATGGCTGAGTAATGTTCCATGGTGTGTGTGTGTGTGTGTACATATATATATATACACATTTTCTTCATTCACTCATTAGTCAGTGGAAACTTGGGTTGGCTCCACAGCTTTGCAATTGTGAATTGTGCTGTGATGAATTATGTATGCAAGAGTCGTTTTAATGTAATGACTTATTTTCCTTTGAGTAGACACCCAGTAGTGGGATTGCTGGATTGAATGGTAGATCTACTTTTAGCTCTTTAAGGAATCTCCATACTGTTTTCCATAATTTAGGTTGTACTAATTTACATTCCCAGGAGTGTATGAGCATTCCCTTTTCCCAACATCCATGCCAACATCTATATTTTTTTGACTTTCTAATAATGGCCATACTTGCAGGAATAAGGTGGTGGTATCTCACTGTAGATTTAATTTGCATTTCCCTGATGATTAGTAATACTGCACATTTTTTTCATAGCTCTTTTCCCTGGGCGCAAGTGCAGTATGTACTAAACAGCAAGGTAGGGCCAGACACGGTGCCTCATACCTGTAGTCCCAGCAGTTTGGAGGCTGAGGCAGGAGGAATGCTTGAGCCCAGGAGTTCACGGCGGCAGGAAGCTATGATCGCACCACTGCACTCGAGCCTGGGCAACAGAATGAGACACTATCTGTTAAAAAATAAACAATATAAAAGTAAGTGAGGTGACAATTCAGCAGGACTTGGTCCTCTGACCAGCCCACCATATACTTTTCCGTGGATAAAACTATGTGTAATTGCACAAGAAAGTGTTGATATTTATTAAGATCTCAAGACATATCTTTTAAGACTATCACAGGTCTTTCGTATCTACTCAAGTCAAGAGCCATTGATAGAAAGTCCTTTGGCTCAAATACAAAAGAGCATCTTATATTTGAACCGGATAGGAAACAATTGCTGTGAGGTACTGCAGACCTATAACCCCAATAGATGTTCTAGATCTCTAAGCCCTATGCTAGCAATAGGCATTGCGGGACTCTTCTCCGTCGTGCAGTTACAGACAGAGATGTTTAGAGGCTGCATCCCTTGGACAGAGCATGCATCTACCCTCCCACCTTTATTAGGCCTAAATTTGCCAGAAGGAAGAATGTTATCTTTAAAAATAAATGTCCAGATCATGAGGGTGTGATAGGATTGTAATGTTCACACAGAGCATGAGGCTCATTGACGTCATCTTCCCAATTAGGTAATGTTTCCAGTTGGTCTTTTTTTTTTTTTTTTTTTTTTT
>NW_016107427.1:5465026-5472464 GCF_001604975.1 Cebus imitator | reverse complement strand
TAGAATTTTCATTCATTCTTATTTTCTTATTCAACTTTTTTTTTATTCTGCCCACTATTTTTGCCTGTCAGGATTAATATATATGATCATTCTCAACTATGTTTAAAGAAAAGAAAAAGCATATAGAAAAAAAAGACGAGAAAAATATGCAAAGTGTTGACAGAGGTTGTCCCAAGGTTACCAGTTGATGGTGATTTATTTAACTTTCTCATACTATTTTTACCTTTGAAATTTTCTATAAAAAGTGTGCATATCTATAACAATAGAAAGATAAATATTTGTAAAGCATATGCTTAAATTCTATTATCTTGCCCCTTCACTCCCTCTCCAGACCCTATGTCAATGGTAAATGCTCTAAGTTCATACGTCTAAAGCACGAAGTAGGATTCCATCTATAACTCAGACTTGGTATTAATGGTTTATTTCCATTAACATTTCATAATTCCAAAGAACAATAACATTTAACCATAAAAATGACATTTAACCAAAAAGGACATGCCTTAAGGAAAACAGAGGAGACTGTGCCTGGTTTGCGTGTTCTGGGACAGGCCAGGCCAACCTGGAGGGAGAATGTCTAGTCCCCCTTCCCTGGTTTGTGCTGGAGGAATCCATTCAGCCCTGAGGATGGACACTGCTTTTGGAGGATGTTTGCTAACCACACCATATCCACCTTTGATTTAAGTTCTTGATTTACTGATAAATGGCTAATTAGCTTCAGAAAGAATATTTAGCTAAACCCAGATCTTTTACCTGTTTCCTGCTGATAGTGGCCAGATCAAAGCTGATAGCAAAATTTTATCCTAATAAACATTTCACATCAGCTTTGAATAGAACAAAATAGTTAATCACAGTTGTAATTTTTTTAATGTTTAAATAATTGACTCAGTATATGACTGGTGAGCTTAGCCAGTGCTAACAGGGGCAAACCAGCTATGTCCGTGTCCATGAGCCAACGGTCCGTCCCCGCAGCACCCCTGGATAGGGTGAGGATGCTGATGGGCTTGCAGAGAGCAGTCGGTGAAGCTGCATCAGCCCCAGGCAGCAGTACAATCACTGGCGTCCTCACCATGTGCGGAGATGTCACCTCCCCAGAGCCAAGGAAAAGCTGAAGGCATCCTACAAAAACCTTCGCAAAAGTAAGTACTGACGAACAGAAGGTGGACTGTGAGTGTTTCTCATTCCAAGAATTGGAATGTACTAGATAAAAGCAGAGACATTTGGATATGTCTCCTAAATGCAATAAATGCTGAGTGAGGTGAGTGAGCATTGATGGAATCTGAGGATATGGGAGCAAGAGGCACCGGACAAGTCCCCTGGGCACGTGCTGGATAAAACAGACGTGTTTCGACGATGCTGACAGCCATGGCAGCACGAAGAAATCAGCAGTTAAGAAGAAAGAAAGATCATTAGGGGGCTCAAAATTGGTATGAAAAATATGTTACTGTGTTTCTAAAGATGAAAACATTCACAGCGTGGATTATAAATACGCAGCTATTATCAATGATTCTGTACAAAATGTGTTATTGTCTAGATTATTAAACTAGCAGCTTAGATGCAACCATTATGAAATGATTGTACAGAAGGAATATATGAGAATTGGGGCCTAATGAGACAGGGTACGGGAAGCCTGATGGGAAGCCAAGGATTACAAATGAATCCAGGGTAGGTGTTTGAATTCAGAGTGAGGGCTCATTTTCGACCCTGTTCTTGACCATAAGGGTGTATAATGAAGACCATATTTTTAAACCCACATACAGTGCACATCTATCACTTTGCATAATTATAGTAGGTATATTTCATATATTTCTGAAAAATTGTGTGCAAATAATTCCTTTTGGAAAGTCAAATGACACTTTAAATGTACCAGGGGAGATAATGTGTAGACAATTGCTTTGAAATATTTTGAAGCACAAAAATATCAGTTATTAATGATTTATCTGCACCATAATCTGTGGCCATAACTCTAACTTGATGTTAAAAACTTAATATGTAAAATTACAATGACAGTAAAATAAATACTGATTATCTCTTTTTGAAAAATGAAGAACTCTCATGTAAAATAAATGCTTTTCCCCACGTTTTGTGTATTTTACGTGTGTGCTGTAGGAAATGAATCCAGCTGCTGCATCCTGGCTGAGCTGGCCCAGAAGCCAGACCTGACTTCGCTTATGAGCCTGTGGAGAGCAGGAGCAAACGCATAGATGCACAATAAAGAAAGCGGAAACAAAGACACAATTTGGTGGCTGATTGTACACAGGAGAAAAAGACCTCAGGTGTCAGGAACCAACCAAAGAACAGCCTGGGTGACTAAGAGATGTTACTGTCATCGCCAAAAACCTGGAAAATCTGGAGTGAAGCCAGGCTGGGGTATATGGCCAGGAGGATGGTGGAGCATAATAGATTCGCTTTCCTTGGAGGAGCTTGGGTGCTCAAATCACCGAAAATCAGCATCAGCCTGAGGCTTATACATTCTTCTTGCACAGGTTTAGCCGGTGTGAGTAGGTTTCCAAGAACCCGGTCATCCTACAGGCTCTGATGAAAATGAGTTCCTACATCCACAAAGATAGAAGCAGGGCTGGAGACCACAGCCGGCCTGATTCTCAACCATGTGCAATACAAGGGGACCAGTTTTAGCACAAGTCAGGGCCTCTAACCTGAGTCCAAACAGCTATCCACAGGGAGCTGGGGCTCGTGCCCCAAGCCAAGCCACCCCTCTTTAGACCTCAGCAGTGGACCAGGGTCAGCCAAAGCACCTCACAGCACACTAACACACTCCATAGCACCCAATTTTGCTACTAGAAATGACTAGAGAGGAGAAAAGGAACCAGAATGAATCATTATGTTACTAGCTCTCCAATTCAAAATAGAACATTTTCTGAAAGTTTTAGCAAATCATTATTGAAAATTCAGAGTAAAGGTTATTGTCATGTTAGACCCTGAAATACACACAGCTTCAGGAGACACATCCCAACTCATCACTGAAGGACAATGGACGCTCCTACGGATTCTGGAAGAAAATTGAGGTCTATATTAGCAAAAAAAAATTTAAAGCCATATTGGAACATTTAAAGATATGAGAAAAGAAATTGCATTTGAACTACTGTTTTGAGAGATAGAGTATTCTCTGCCATTGACATTGTGCTCTCAAAAGGATCAGTGTTCGACCTGAAGGTGTTTCTGAGAGACAGAAAAATCACATGTTCACCTGGCCACTCTCAACTTGGTCCCTCCATCATTGCTTCCCAAACCCCTCTATACATTCAAGCCTAAAATTCCTCCAAGAACACAAATGTGTGAAGGCTTGGAAGCTGAGTGAGAAGCCGACGATGTGGCTGATGGCCGTGCCACCTCTTCCCATAGACATATGTCACACGTGTGTCGCTGTCACCGCGGCATTAGTCATGTATTTTTCAGAGGGATGGCACACACCAGAAGTACTAGATCACTTACATGTTAATTGCAATTACACAGCAAAACATAATGTGCTGCCAAAATATTCACAGGATAATTGCCCTGTGATGACAAGATAATTCCTCCTATTCTTCCAAAACAGAAGGTAGTTGCCCCATCTAATTACTTTACAATCTTCCAGGCAAGAAATTTTCACTGGGCCCCAGCCAAGCTGGTACCTCTCCACGCACAGCCTCTCTCTGAGCAGCCTTGGTCAGCTCAGGGGATGTGTGCGGGTCATGCAAGGATCCCATCCGGGCTTCTCGACCTCTGTGCCACTGACTTGACTTGCAGAGCCCGAGGCTTCTGTGTGTGTGTGTGTGTGTGTGTGTGTGTGTGTGTGTGTGTGTCTTTGGGGGGGTTGGGAGGGGTGGGCGCCAGCCTCTGCATTTTTTGTAGAGTATTTCGCAGCATCCCTGGTCTCTACCTACTAGATGATAATAGCACCCCCCACACTCAGTTGTGACAACAAAGAATGTTTCCCCGACACTGCCAAGTGTGCCCTTGGGGCTTACCACTGGGAACCACATTCTACACATTTGCCCAGTTGATGAGGAAGTAGGTGTTGTACATAGCGATTGATCCAGGGCACAGCTCAGAATTAGAAAGCCCAGATACTGGACACCCTCTCTTCCTCAGTCCTCCTCCTCCCCCCTCTCCATGCACCCAGCCAGGCTGCCCTCTCCTCACCTAATGTCTCAACTCTAAAAGGCCACACAGGCCTTCCTCGCTCCAAAGAGCCCCGGCTGCTAAACAACCCTGCTGCCTTCCTTGCCTTCCACAACGCCCCTCCCACCACCGGGCCAGGTGCAGAGGCCCCCGTCAAGGCTGTTTCAGCAGTGATGCCCATCTCAGGTTCGAATGAAGGGAGAAAGCACTATGATCCAAAAATAAGGCGTAAATCAATAATAACCTTAATTCCCACAGGGGTATCTGATGAGATTTTAGGTAGTGTGCACCAATGAACAAGGAAATAGTGTGAGGTCAGAAAGCCATTTTCAGTATTCCCTGCATAAGGCTAGCCCTGCTGAGCCCTTTCCAGCCCTTTCCAGCCCCTCAGGGGCGACGCTTCAGTGTCCAGGACAGTCCAGTCCTGAATAAAGGGAGCAGATGGTGTTGATTCGCAAACCCAAATTGACTTGGTTTAACCTGTCTCTGATTATTTCAAACAATAAATTAGGAAACGTCCAGAAGATTCTCAGTACATCATTACAAAGTGCTTTAAGATCCAATCACCAAGTGATGATGTGATTACCTTAGAATAGAGACTGGCAAACATTGTATGTAAATGGCCAAAGACTTAATATTTTAGATATTGTGGGTCACATAATACCTATGTCATTATGCCATTTTAGCATGCCATAGACAATATGTAAATTAACGAATGTGGTTGTGTTCCAATAAAACTTTATTGACAAAAGCAGGCTAGGGACCAGATTTAATTAGGGCCATAGTTTGCCTATCCCTATCTAAGAGGATTTCCACTTGCTTCTGCTTCCAACTATTACTGAGTTTGAATTATGAGCCAGGTGTTGGGAAGCACACTGGGGATACAGGATGAGTAACACACTGGCCCACCTCCTAAGGGGCTTGCAGCCTAATGGGGGTGATGGGTAAACAGCAGATCCAGAAGAATAGATATGGCAGAAACCCAGAGGTATGATGGACCGCCCCCCTCCCTCTACTACCCCCAGGTGAGGGTTAGTCTGAATAAAGCCTTCACCAGAGGCTCCAGGTGCCCTAAAGTTGTCTATCCACCTGGATAGGGGCTTCGTTTCTGCAGAGGCTACCCATATGCCTCAACACACTTGAGGTAGCCCACTCTGTGTCCCTGGCAGCTGGGGCTTCCCACCATGGCCAGGCCCCAGAGGCCATCCTCTTTCTTCTGAGGCTCCTGTGCTCATAGGAAAGAGAGAGAGAGAGAGAGAGAGAGAGAGAGAGAGAGAGACAGAGAGACTACAGTTCTGAAATGCCCCACCTCCAATAAGTTTTACCCTGTGCTTCTATCTCTGCCCCTGCCCCAAGCCCGCCAAAGTGAAGGGCAGGGATTTAGCTGGCCACTGTCCACTCTGCCTACTTTGTGGCTTAACTCAGAGGCATCCTTCAAGTTCCACCATATCACATTAATGTACTGTCTTCTTTGCTGTAATTTATGGACACAGTGGAGCACTTCCAAGCTCCAATTAAGATGGTGAATGTATCTTGTTTTATAATATTTAGCAAGACTTCACCACTGGCTGACTTTCCAAATGCAAAGATTGGACTACATTTTAATTCTCACTTCAGGGTGATAGCTTCGTGTCGGAGTTAGGAGTGAGAGAATATAGGATGCTATTGTTTTCCACCTTTCTAACCACAAAGGGCAATTGCATTAGAAGTGGAAAGTTCACAAAATGGAAAATGAAGACACCCACTCCTGGAGTATTATGAGAAATAGTTCACTGACTCCGCAGTTCAGATGCTGTCTTTGATCATTAAAACATACATGTACCTCTGATTTCTAAAATTCCCCCCATCACAACATTATCCAAAGGTTCACATGAAGAAAATTAGCACATTAATTTTCATAGCAGAAACATTAGTGAAGGACAGCAATTAACTGCTTAAACTGGTTCCAGATCAACAGCAGTGACATAAAGCCACCTCACGACAGGCTTCCTGGAGAAGCCACAAATTTCCAAACAGAGAAAAGTGCCGTTAGCTGAAATTAGAGGAAGCTGAAGACCTTTGGCCTATCCTACTCTGAAGCCTGAGTCAGCTGCACAGATCCTGCAGGCCTTCCCTTTGTGAAAAGGGCCGAGAGACAGGATCTGTGCCTGGGCCACTGGGGCAAAGAGCAGAGCACAAAGCAGAGACCATAACCAACCTCTGTCACAGTCACCGCGCTGTTCAAATGACTGGCTTTACCAGCAGCATTGCCAAATCAGAAGTCACGGCTGGGGTTTACGTAGCTATGCCTGGGGCACGCATGCATCAGAGTCCTAGCCTCTGATATGGCAAAGGCTGAAGCCACCAACTGTCCACCATCCCTCTCTCACCAACCCGCCCTATCTCCAAATGAGGAGTAGCCTTTGGTAGCATCGATGCTTTTACAGAGGTCAGTGATCCCTGTGAGCAGGATGGGGCTCAGAACAATGGCTCTCAGACTCGGTAAATTCTCTTAAAGTGTGTTAATTTCTTGCTGCTGTAACAAATGATCACAAACGGAGTGGGTAACGATCCCCCTCTGGCTCTGCACACACATTTGCTCTCCTATTGCTGCAGCAGCTGGGAGTCTGAAATGAATCTTGCAGAACTAAAGCTAAGGTGTAAACGGGGCTGTGTTCCTTCTGGACTCCACGGGGAGTATTTCCTTGGCTTTTCCAGATTCTAGAATCCACCCAAGTTCCCTGGCTGGGAGCTCCTCCCTCCAGTTTCAACGTGTGTCGCTCCATCTCTCTTTCTGACACTTGCCACGTCTTCTTTTCTAACTAACCTCCTACTTTATAAAGACCTTTGCGACTATTGTGATCCCACCCGGATAATCCAAGACCAGCCTCCCATCTCAAAATCATTAACTTAGTCACACCTGCAAAGTCCTTTTTGCTGTGTAGCATAGCATGTTTACAAGTTCTGAGGATTAAAACATGGATATCTTGGGGGGAGGAATGGTCATTGTTCCTTCTACCACAAACACATGAAAAGGCAAAATCCAGAATGAAACACTGCCTGTCAAAGGCAGGGGACAGGGCACTTAGAAATGGAAGCTAATTCAAAGGCCTGCTGGCTGGAAGATGTGAAGGAAGAGGTAAGAAAAAGGAGAAGAGATGCCCGGGCGTGGTGACTCACACCTGTCATCCCAGCACTTTGGGAGGCCGAGGTAGGAGGATCACCTGAGGTCAGGAGTTCAAGACCAGCCTGGCCAGCATGGTGAAACCCCATCTCTACTATAAATACAAAAATTAGCCTAGTGTAGTAGCAGGTACCTGTAATCCCAGCTACTCAGGAG
>NW_016107427.1:5449293-5464921 GCF_001604975.1 Cebus imitator | reverse complement strand
AAAAAAAAAAAAAAAGAAAAAGGAGAAGAAAGGTAGACATTGCCGAATTTGGAGACAGAGAGCCCTTGAAACCACAGCACCGAGTTGGAGGCAGCAGGCAGGGGGTGCAAGCTGGCCGGGCGCCACCCTTTTCTGTGACTCTACGCATGCCCCACGCCTTTCTGAGCTTCCTTCTGCTCTGTGTCTCCACCTTCACTGCCTCCCCTCTGGCTCTGCACCCATGAACGTGGCAGTCTTTCCTGGTAGAGCTGGTCCTGTCGACCCCTCTCTGGGGCTCTGTGTCCCTCCTCTCACCTGTGCCTCACAGCCATTCCCTCACTCTTCTCCCCAGCCCTACTTCTCCAAGGAATCACTCCTTTAACCACACACATGCCGGAATCTCCCTTCTTAAAAAGAAATCTTACTTGGCCTCGTGCTCACCTCCACCCCACTTATTTCTCTGCTCCTATTTATAGTAAAACTCCCCAAAATAGTGGTCTATGTTGCTGTCTCTGACTCTTCAGCTCCCCTGACCCATGGTCTGTTGACCCTACCTCATGTGGGTTTTAGTCCCAAACACTCCTCTGGAATATTGTCAGGAATGACAGTGACTGCCTTGCCTAGCCTGGGGCCGTGCTCCCAACTTCCTTGACTTCTCGGTGCCTGGGACGTGGTTAATCACCCCTCCCTTTTCAGCATTTCCTTCCTTGCCTCCCTTGCCATCAGGTTCCCCAGTCTCCTCTCCGCCCCCCTGCCCCCATCTACATCTCAGTCTCATTCACCGAGTCCCACTCCTCCTTTGCCAGGTTGTGAACCTGAGGCACCTCTGGCTCAGTCCTCAGATCTCCCCTCTTCCTACTCCTGTTCTCTTGGTGAGTTTACACAGTCTCACCATCCTAAATACCTCCTGAGAGCTAAAAGTGCCCTAATTCCTCTTACCAGCTGTATTAGTCTATCCTCATGCTGCTGATAAAGACATACCCGAGTCTGGGTGATTTATAAAGAAAAGGAGGCTTAATGGGCTCACAGTTCCACATGGCTGGGGAGGCCTCACAATCATGGCAGAAGGCAAAGAAGGAGCAAAGGCACATCTTACATGGTGGCAGGCAAGAGAACATGTGCAGAGGGAACTGCCCTTTATAAAACCATCAGGTCTCTTGAGACTTATTCACTATCACAAGAACATGGGAAAAACCCACCCCATGATTCAATGACCTCCCACCAGGTCCTTCCCACAACACATGGGGATTGTGGGAGCTACTATTCAAAATGAAATGTGGGTGGAGACACAGCCAGATCATATCAGCACCTCAATCATCCTTCCCATCTCAAGAGTCCTGTGTCCAGCTCCTCCCCAGTGTCTCCACAAGGATACCAGACACACATCTCAGACATAGTGGCCCCGAAGATGAGCCTTGGTTCATCACCTCCAGCCCAGCTACTCCCAAGGTCATCCCTACTCCAGCAAATCCGATTTTCTGACTGCTCAAGCCCAAATCCTAGGGACGTTCATTGCCTCCCCACTCTGTACCTGCAGCTCAGTGGGGAAGACCACTGGTTCTACATTCAAACACTGTTCAGAGGTTACTTTGCACTCTGTGCAGCCTCCACCAAAAATCCCTAAGCCTAAGCCGGCTTCATCCTTCACCTGGAATATTCTAGACGAGTGGTCCCCTTATCTGCAGTATTACTTTCCATACTTTCAGTGACCCACAGTTGACTGTGGTCTGAAAATATCATATGGATATCCCAGAAATAAACAATCCATTCAGTTTTAAATGATGCATCATTCTGAGTAGCCTGATGAAATCTCTCACCATCTCGCTCTATCCTGCCTGGGATGTGAGCTCTCCCTTTGTCCAGCATCCCCACGCTGTTTGCACTGTACACCTGTTCGTCACTTAGTAGCTGTCTCAGCGATCAGATGGACTGTTGGGGTATCACAATGCTTGTGTCCAAATCACCCTGATCTTACTTTTGTTACAGTCTGTTGTTACAGGTGTTTTATTTTATTATTAGTTATTGTTAACCTTTTACCGTGTCTAATTTTTAAGTTAAGGTTTATCATAGGTATCCATCAGACAAGCCATAGTCTATACAGGGTTCAGTACTATCTGTGGCATCAGACATCCACCTGGGATCTTGCAAGCCCTCCCCTGGGGTAAGAGGGGCTACTGTAGACTGTTCACTGCCCTCCCTTCTTGTCCCATCTATGTTCTGCTTTCGACACAACAGCCAGAGAGTAACACTTTCCATTTAAAACACAAAATCAGATCTCGCCTTTCCCTTACCCCAAATCTTCCCATGACTTCCTATCTCATGCAGAAAAAACAAACAGTAGTTCACCCACCAGCTCCCTGTGATGCTCCCGAGGCTCCAGTGCAGCCTCTCCGGCCTCATTCCCAGAGGCTCCCATCCAGCCTTACTGTTCTGGAACAGCGGCCTCTGTGCTGTGCACTTGCTGAGCCCCCTGCGGAGACCCTGGTTTCTTCAGAGCTTCCCAGGGCCCAAGTCCTGACTTTATGATGGTGTCTCTGCTCAAACGCTTCTTTTTTTCTTTCTTTTCTTTGAAAACAGAGTCTCACTCTGTCACCAGGCTGGAGTGCAGCGGCGCAATCTCCACTCACTGCAACCTCCACCTCATGGATTCAGGCGATTCTTCTGCCTCAGCCTCCCGAATAGCTGGAATTACAGGTGCACACCACCATGCCCGGCTAATTGTTGTATTATTAGTAGAGACGGGATTTCTTCATGTGGGCCAGGATGGTCTCAATCTCTTGACCTTGTGATCTACCCACCTTGGCCTCTTCCTTGAGAGGCCCTCCCTGGCCCCCACAGCCAACATGGCTGCTTGTTTTCCCAAGCCCTTTTCGCTGTCCTTTTGTGGAACGGAGAACACATCATCGCATGCAATCAGTGTGCATGTTTATTTGGGATTTGTTTATTTTCCGTGTTCCCACTGGAATGTAGGTACCATGAGGATGGGAATTTCACGGGTCTCTCTCTGCTGCATTTCCAGGGCCTAAATAGCACCCGGTGCAGAGGAGATGCTCTGTTTGCAGAATGTAGACTATCTGTAGAATGCAAGTGAATGTGTTTTCATAGCAGGACTGTTCACGCCACCATGGTGCTCTCTTGCTGTAATCTAATTGCCTGTCATTCCAATTGCCTCCCACACAGGGCTGTAAGATCTTCAAGGGCGGGGGTGTTATCTTCTTTGCTCCAGTGCCTAGGTATTCGTGTGTCTTGGGTGTTTGGAAAGATGAATGGAGAAATGGACTGATGAAATCAGATGAGTCAGAAGTATGCCCAAGTTTGGCCTTGGCCCCACAGTTCGACAGGTAAATTGGTTTGCTTTTAATTCATCAGTCATTTCAATGGGCCATATAATTGCCCTCCCAGCTGTTTCTACAGGCAGGAACAATTAAAAGGATATTTAAAAAAAAAACTCTATGAGCTGACACTTTCCACTTTCCTCTGGGTTGTAATTAACATTGGGGTAGCTTCCACTTTTCAAAGCCTTTTATTGCAATCCAGCCCCATCTGCCCGACCTGTGCCTTAAACAATCAGCAGGAATATCCCTGGGACGCTCTCCAAATGCCACCCTCACCTTTCCAGCAGAAAAGGCAAATCTAGCAAATTGCCTCCTAAAGCTAATTCCGACATAATGAAAAGTAAATACATATGTATCCATTTTCTCCTGGCTTCTCTTCTTGATTTCTATCAGACCTCGAGAGATTCTTTAAAGACCCTGACCAGCATTCATTGGTGTGGATCATTTAACTACCGTTGTATTTTTTTTTTAATTTCCCCAAAGGTATCTTGATAATTTGAGGCTGCCCAATAAAATTTTGGCAATCTTACCTTTCTTGGCTCTAAAATAATAATAATAATAACTAAACCAGAGTTGTTATTTGAAGAAAGGTAAGAGGAAAAATGAAGGCATCACTTAAAACACAGATGTTTTAAAGTATGGTTGGAAACACTAGCATCCAACCATTTGTATTGGAATTATAGTATGTTCCACTTAAAGAAGTGAGACAAGTTAATTGCATAGTTACCATGAAATAAACTACTTGGTAATTACACGGAAACTCCTTTAGAAACCGTAGTAATTACACTGAACTAAAGCCTTCTAAAATAGACCAAGAGTTACCAAGTTCACACACAATGGAAACATGTTGAACCTGTGTGCCGACCACTCGATGTGAACAGAGCACGGCCAATGACTTTTGATGCCCACTTTCGCTGATAATGATTTTTAAATACAGATGTATTTCTAGAAATGGTCCCTGGTATAATATTTCCTTTGAACAAATGTGAGGAAAAGCTCAGTTACCCACTGCTAGGCAGCAGGAAAGTTGACAGTAATTTCCCATCTGAAGGAGGTGACAGTCCTAAAAGGGAAATATTAACAGTCTCGATTTTAGAAAGGAGGCTTTGGTTGCCAGCTCACATTTACATACTGTATGTCGAATCTGAAAGGAAGCAATGTCAGAATAGGAATGGCTCTGCTGAGACGTGAATGGTACAGTATATTTTGTATAGAACCAGCAATTTTCTCAGGAATTAAAAGGCCTGTTATGCCCTCAGTGCCCAAAAGGCTCAAAACAGTCACCTTTTGTCATCCAGTTTTACACAAGCCAAATTATTCAGCTGGTACACGAAAAGGGGAGGCGGGTAAAATTCATGGGTGTTGGAGATTGTCATGCCCCAAGAACCTTGGTAGACTGCAAAGGTCTGGGGAACAGGCTGTAGGAATCCTGGGCTCTTAGCTAATGTGGTGGTGTTCAGAAGCGACTTGCTACCTGTCAGGAGTGATTTTATCCAAAATGTGGAAGTCTCTCTCCTGGGGTCCTTAGGTCATGGGGGTTAAGATTCCAGAAGCAGCAAGTCCAGGGTTTCTAACGGTCCCCAGAGTTTCTCGGCACAGAGCTCAGCCTCCTGCCGCGCTCCCCAGTGCGAGACGGGGTTCACAAGGCCTGTCTACAAGTGGCCTTGCTGCCCCCGCTCTGCTTCCTGCAGGGCTTCCACCTCAGCTGCAGCCCAGGCTCCAGACGACATCAGGACTAGATTCCGAATCGGCCTCCAAGGCTGCTGTGAATTTAATTTCACAGACATTGTTCTGCTAAGCTGATGCCAGGACGACGATGGGCGTGAGAGCAAGAAATGAGATTAGTGATGAGCAAAAGCAGACGAAGGGGAAGGGAGATTTCTAATGCACATCATTTAAACCTCATTTGCGTTCCCCTCTGACGCAGCCAGGCCAACTCCAAACCCACAGAGACGTGTTTAGTCCAAACATAATTCTATTGAACCCTGACCGAAGTCCCCACTCTCCGTTACACACAGAACTGGGCAACAGGCTGTAGGAATCTGGGACCCTTAGCATGCGGTGGTGTTTGGAGGCCTTGCTAACTGTTAGGAGTGATTTTATCCAAAAGGTGAAAGTCTCTCTCCCGGTGTCCTAAAGTCATGGGGATTAAGGTTTTAGAAGATGCAAGTCCACGGTTTCTAATGGTCCCCAGAGTGTCTCAGCACAGAAGCATCTGGAATGCTGGTCGTTGTGTCTAGACACAAAGTATCATTGCGTCTAGAGGGCTGCGGGCATCTCTGCTAAGAGATGAAATCATTAAAGGCAGAGAACTGTCTTTCACTTCATGTTTCTAGTTCAATAAACGTTTGTTGACTGAATAAATGAGTGCCTGGGTCTGAGCAGAGATCTACTAGAAGTTACCACAGAATGTCACAGCCTGGAGCAGAAAGACTACATGATCTCAACTGAGCCTGGTGGCTGATGCCTGTAATCCCAGCACTTTGGGAGGCTGAGGTGGGCAGATCACCTGAGGTCAGGAGTTCAAGACCAACCTGGCCAACATGGTGAAACCGTGTCTCTACTAAAAATACAAAAACTAGCCGGGCGTGGTGGCAGGCATAGTCCCGGCTACTCAGGAGGCTAAGGCAGGAGGATTGCTTGAGCCTGGGAGGTGGAGGTTGTAGTGAGCCAAGATTGCACCAGTGCACTCCAGCCTGGGTGACAGTGAGACCATCTCAAAAAAAAAAAAAGGAAGACTGTGTGATCTAGTAAGGGAAGAACAGCTGCAAAGTTGTCTTGCTTCTAAATGTATGACCATCAAAAAAGGACAGAGTTGTTACAATTAGTCAGAAGCCTGAGGTGAGGAGCATTTTAGAGTTGTTGTGATCACGTGAAGTCATGCCGTGACTAGTGGCGATGAGAATTCAGCATTCCAGATGCTTTTTCCAAACTTCTCTCCACCACACTGCTTAGGGCTTCACCTACCATCACTCCATCTCAACATGCCACGTGTCTAAAGCCTGCGCAGTCATCATCCTTAGAAAGACCCGTGGTTCTGCGTGTGTCTAGGATAAACTGACACTAACATGGCTTTCCTATTATTGTTCTAGAGTGGCTGCTAGTTAAAATGATTCCCACGAAACTTTTCAAAACAGACTGCCAGGAAAACATACTACACCAGTCATGTTCTTGAGTATGAATGTAAATGAATACATTCCCTATTCCAGGGACATAAGTGGTAGGCCGTGGCACCAACACAGCAGGGATTTTGCACCAAGACAGCCACAGAGGAGACAGATGATTGGATGACTGGAGTTTCTCCCAGGGTCACCTCTGACTTTGTCTGGGCTGTACTCGTTTCAGTCTCTCCGCCATGAGCCTACGTGTCAGCCTCGGCCTCTCACATCCACACAGGCCAGATCTGTGCCCAGACAGCAAGAGGCAACCCACTGACTGAAGCCTGGGCCAGAGGCTATGTCTCGGTAGGATGTCTTACCCCCTGTGCATCCAACCAGGTCACATAAGAAGGCAGCCTTCTCACTCAGATCTAGAAAGGGCCAAGCATGTGTACTCTACTTGATGCATTGAAATGTTCAATGTATTTTAAATAACTACTCTCAGTATGCTACTTAATTCCCAAGAAACTCTTCAGTACAATTGATTTTGTAAGTCTACACAGCCCTGGGGTGTGCCCCGCCACCCCATTTAGAAGGGGCAGGGTGGCTGGTATGGATGCAGGGGTCTTGGCCACATCTGCGACTTTGTCTTATCTTTGGAAAAACGGAGATGATGGCAGAGCTTCCCTCTCAGGCTCGGTGCAAGAACTAATGAGAGAAGTATGTAGCAGGTGGAGACATAAGAGCCCAGTCAATGTTGCCTCTTATCACAATGAATTGCAGCTGAGAAATCTGAGTTCCGGGGAGGGACCGAAAATGCAGCAGGTGGATCACAGGGCTAAGAAGAAGATGCCTGCCTTCCAAACCTCAGGGCTGTGGGGAAGCCCTAGCAGTTATCAAAGTAACTCAGGTCCCTGCTCAGAAGGGAGTTTTTCCATTTTTCCCTGGAGGAATAAGCAGATTTTAGGTGATAATGACTCATTTTTATAAAGACGATGACATTTTCGAAAGCAAACCCCAGGACATTATGCAAATATGCACACACGTACATACACACATACAACACATACACACATGTGTACACAGGTACATCTTACATGTTTATGTTTTCTAATGTAAAGGAAATATCAGCTGTAGATAATATGAAAAAATATTAAAATGTATTACAATAATTAGAAGCGACTCATAATCACATAATCTTAACACCAGGAAAATTCATAGCGGACATTCTAGGATACAGCATTAGGGTCTTGGGGTTTTCCCCTAAACACATGGACATGTTGGGACAATATCCCTATCCACACATCTTTGCATAATGTCCTTCTTTTGTTGATGCGCCACTTCAAGAATTTACTAGGTTTTACAAGACAAAATTTTGAAGGTGGAGAAAATCTTCCCATGCTACCATATAGATTTTTTCCTCGTTAGGGGTTTTGCAGTCTGAAACATAAAACTCACCATTCAGAGCCCCAAGTGCATGGAGTCAGTCCCCCTCGGCCACATCAAAATTTTAACACCAGAGACATGGACAGGTGATGCCTCTTCCCCAGGACCAAGGGCTCTGAGCGTTCTTGATGGTGAAGACGTGACTGAATTCTTCAAATGGTCACTGCATGTAATCAGGTCCACAGGGATTCAGGATGGGTAGGCATCCGATCTGCACCCAGTCTGGGGGTGGTGGGGCCAAGCTGGCTACCTGAAAGCATCAGCCTTGATGGCAGGAGGCTCAGTGTCCCCACAGAGCCACAGTGCCTGGTTCGGGCTCTCCAGGAGGCAGGCTCCATCTTTCCCGTGTCTGCCCAGCACTCTCTGCTCCTGTGTCACCCGACATTCTGTTGCTTGGTAACTAGAGCACCTAATTATTCTACTAGGAGGTCAAAGAAATGCCAGCAACCCCATTACAGAGACCCAAGAAAGTCAGACATAAGGCATTCATTTGCATAAGAGAACTTATTTTTTAGCTAGAGATAGGAGAGAAAGAGACTGTCAAGTTCAATGTATTTTTGCTAATATCAAAGCAAGATGACCTGTAAAATAAAGTGCAGCACAAGAAGAAAGATGATAAAAAGCAAGCTAGAAGAGGGTCTTTGTGTTTGTTTTTAGGTTTTTGCTTTTAATTCCTGAAATTGTTCATAGACAGGAGTAGTGAATGGTCAAGGAGAGAAAGTACTTTTTCACTGTTGAGGAGAGAAAATGCTTTTTAAAAACCTGTTAGATAATGAGTTGTTTTCTAGCAAAGGTTTCCTAAGGATCATGGGGCTTTTTTGGGTTAGATTTTGGTTTTTGTCATTTTTGTTTTTAAGTGGAGTTTTCTTTTTAACTAATTCTAGGTCATCAGGTTGGAAAATAATAGATTTTTTAAAAAATTTCTTCATTGACAATATCTGCCTGTTTTTATCTGACTCTCTGTGGCTATAATTGCCAGAGTTTCATTTCCTAAAGAATTCTTCCTTTTACTCTTGTTTGCTAAAAATATCCTAGCTGCCTGTGGACAATGGGCATGGCTACCACCTAGCTAGTCTCCCTGCAAGTGGAGTGTTCTGCTCTTCATAGCTAGGTCCACGTCAGAAACGTGAAGACTGGAAGCCCTGATTTCTATGTCTTCTCTAAGTAATGTCATGAGTGATGGCAGGGGCCATGGAGAAACATTTAGCGTCCCCAGCCATACCCATCTCTAGGTAGTTATGACTTGCTCCACACCATTCCAGAGTCAAGAAATGCCCTCTCATTTCCTGACTGTCTCTCAGTCAAATTTCATAGCAACACTGGCAGCACACCAGGGGCCTCTGCCTGCCTTGGGTGGCGCTGGATACCCCAGAACCGCCCATCCGGTTTAAAATACCCCAAAAATGCTGCTAACTGCCCCCGGAACCAGAAGAGCTCTGAAGCACAAAACAGGGTGAGCTGGGAAAGAGGGGAGAAGGATTGTTCCTTGAGGATTCCTTTCACCTATGAAAATTGGCGAAAAAATTAAACAGCTCCCACGTTGCTGGGCTGCAGGGTTCCTCACGTCACCCGGCCCTCTTGCTCGCGCGTGCCGACTCGCGCGCTGCACCTGCTGCGGACCAGCGCTACTCCGAGGTCAGCACTGCCGCGGGGAGCGGACGGCAACGGCGCGCCAGGGTCGGTCCGCTCGCGCCCTCTGCTGGCACTGAGGAGTCACGACCTAGTGGAACCGGCCGCTTGGACCCGAGTTCTCGAGTTGCCAGCAGGGCCGTTTCACCCACACCTCCTGTTTATTTTGAAGGCTCATCATGGCCCAGAACTATCCCCTATGGCAGAAAGAATGCAGGAAATTATTAATTGGAAAGCACATGTGAAAAATAATGTACACAGGATTGTGGGGCTGCACTGTCAAAGGGAATGCCCTTACTGCCACAGAGCCTACACTTGAAAGTGGTGAAAGAGGTAAATTGCAGGGCCAGGCTTGGTGGCTCATGCCTCTAATCCAAACACTTTGGGAGGCTGAGGCGGGCAGATCGCTTAAGGTCCGGAGTTCAAGACCAGCCTGGTCACAAACCCCATCTCTACTAGAAATACAAAAATTAGCTGAGCCTGGTTATGAGCACCTGTAATCCCAGCTACTAGGGAGGCTGGGGCAAGAGAATCACTTGAACCCAGGAGGCAGAGGTTGCAGTGAGACCAGATTGCACCATTGCACTCCAGCCTGGGTGACAAATTGACATTTTATCTTAAAAAAAAAAAAAAGGCAAATTGTATGTCGTGTACATTTTACCGCAATTTTACACACACACACATACACACAAAGAAAATATGATGCCGATGAGGATATGTGAAAGGAAGAGCAATTGTGCTTACACATCTAATGTGCTGCTCCCAATCTACTTGAAGGCTTCTTCCTTGTACTGGGCCACGGAGAAGTCACAGTCGGTGCCCAGGGCTGGCTCCTGGGTGGGGAGGGCCACAAGGCCCAGGAAAGGTATCCCAGATCCTCAGAAGGGCCTGGGCAGACTGTGGGGGTCACACAGCAGAAACTGCCCCTCCCCCTCCTCACGTTATTCTCCACCTCCCTCCTCACTCTCCTCAGAGTGTACAAAAGAGACTCGTGGCAGCCCCAAAAATGGAGCTATAAAGGGCTTTAAAGAACCATATATTTGCTAAGTGTGGTGGCTCATGCCTGTAATCCCAGCACTTTGGGAGGCCATGGTGGGAGGATCACTTGAGGCTAGGAGTTTGAAATTAGCCTGGACAACATAGTGAGGCTCTGTCTCTACAAAAAATTAAAATTAAAAAAAAAATAACCAGGCTCGTGGTGCACCTGTAATTCCAGCTGCTTGTGAAGTCAAGGAAAGGGAATTGCTTGAGCCTGGGAGTCTAAGGATGCAGCGAGTCAAGATCAGTGGTATCACTGCACTATAGCAGGGATGACAGAGCCAGATTCTGTCTCAAAAAGAAGAAAAAGAAAGCCATGTATGTTCAATCCCCTCCTTTTTGAAGTTCAGTGTGGTGAGGAAGATTTGAAAGCAGAGAGGTGCCTCAAGCAAGCTGAGGAAGGGACACCATCTCCCCTCGCTCAGAGTCACCCAGATACATTCTCTCCAACAGGAAGACACCAAAACTTGAGTCCAAAATCCAAACCAGAAAATAAAATGGACCCTGTGGTATAAATAGCAAAAGACAAGGCTCTCTCTCTCCCCCGTCTGTGTCAAGGTCTCTGGAGGAAAAGGACGCTCACAGGGAGGAAAGGAAAACTGGAGGGACTGGCAGAAAGGGACAATAGGACGAGGGAGGGAGAGGAAGAGGACAGGGCAGCTCTCCCGCCCGGAGCCTCTGCGCAGCTTCCCACAGCAGACAGGTGCCTGCGCCTCAAAGGATGGCCGTGGCTAAGAGCCCGCTCTGCCTGGGTTCAGGCAGAAGGTGAACATGTTCATGCCAATTCCAGCAGGCTGGCCGGCAGGGAGTGCAGTGTGTGCACTGTGCAAGCCATTGCGGTTTTTAACATGTGCTACATATCAAAGGGAAAAAAGTAAACTACCAAACCATCTTTCAATGTATCCCTTTACAATGTAGTCCGTATTTTAAACTCTAAATGTAAACATGTAGCCTCCAAAAATAGTATTATTCTTTTTTTTTTTTAAATAAAAGACAGAGAAATTTGGCAAGAGCCTGGTAAATTGACATCTTGCACAGGAACTCGTATTTATTGTCTGGAGCATTCATTAAGGTTAAACTAAAGACCTTAACGGGAGTCTCTGGGCCGTGTGGAAAGACGCACTCAGCAAGTGCTTCCAGAATGCCCAACAGAGTGCTGCAGGCTTGCAGACTGGGTCTCCAGCACCCGACAGAGACAGCAGGGCACCCCTGAGCTGTGGCACATGTCCACGCTGGTGAGACAGCCAGCCACGTTTGCTAAGACAGACCCTATCTCAAACATGTGTGGTCTCCACGTTCCACTTAGCCCTGCCTCCCTCTAAAGCCACAGATCTTTTGCAAACTTTATGGTACCAGCAAGCCTCTCCTGTAACAGCACGTCTGTGATCATATTTCCTGCATTTGGTTTGGTAAGGTTTATACCTTATAAATGAGCCTCACACTTAATTGATGAAACCCGTGTTTCTGAAGGACATTGAAGAACGCTATTTTTATGGAGATGTTTTCATTCAGGAGACATCTACTGAGAACGTGTCAGGCCCAGGCACAGGATCAGTCATCTGTGCAAGGCTGCTAGAGCTATTAGTGCAAACCAGACCTGAGAAAGAAAGATGTGTCTTCTTACCTTGTGATCCAGCCTCCTCTCAGTTCTCCTTCCAGACTTGGGGGTCGTTAACGTCGATCAGCAGCTTCTTACGGGTAACAAGGGAGCTGATTCCTGGGGAGTGCCTCACAGAGCTTGACAAAATTTCACCAGCTAAATCCAAACTATAGAGAGAGGTACATCAACATAAAGAGAGCATCAATGTAAAGTTGTTATTACACTTTAATTTTTTAATTAAGCATTTAAAAATTATTTGTATATGTATTTATAAATATTTATTTTAAAATTTTAAATACTTTATTAATAAATATTTATTTTAAAAATCACTGAAGCTTTCTAATGATTCCTCAGATGTATTTTGATATTCTATTTCAGTCTTTCATTCAACAAACCTTTTTTGAACACCCATGTGGCAAGTACTTTTCAGGGAAAGGACAAGATAGAGCCCCTGATCTCACTGGGGACAGACAAGGAAATGTGTAGTGCAGCCATAAATATTTTGGAGAAAATTAAAGGGGAAAACGTTCTGGGTGAGGGAGCACACTAGTTTTATTTTTTAAACAGCATTCCCAGAAAGACCCTACTTTTAAGGTGACATTTGTGCAAAGATTTGAAAAAGTGACCCTTTTAGTTCAGGAACATTTTGTACATATGCATAGTTTGTCAGCTCATATCGAGTGAGAGATACAGGATCACAATGAGTAGGGGTGTAGAGGCCTGCCCCATGGAGCTCGCAGCGCCGCGGGGACGAGGACTGGAGAGCAGGCAGTTGCGGTCCAGCGTGGGTGTGTGAGGGCTGCATCCCAGGTGCCGGCCGAGCCCACAGGCAGGCATCCAACCCAGAGCAGGTGGGCTCTAGATGCTGGGAATGCTACAGCGATGAAAACAGACAAAAAATCCCTTGTTTTCAGAGAGGTCACATTCTACTGAACAGGAAATATCTGTATCTATATGTCTATTAATATGTACATATTCTTATCCATCTGTGTGTCTGTCACCGAGATCTATGTGTATCTGTCTATCCTTCTCTATCTCTACACTATTTACATCTCTATTTAGCTATATATCTACATCCTTTTATCTAGCCATACTTATTTTTCTATCTAGTTCTATGTATTTAAGTCTATTTATTTATTTATTTATTTTGAGATGGAATCTTACCCTGTGGCCCAGGCTGGAATGCCGTGCTGTGATCACTGCAACCTCCGCATCCCGGGTTCAAGTGATTCTCTTCCCTCAATCTCCTGAGTAGCTGGGATTACAGGTGCCCACCACCATGCCCAGCTAATTGTATTTTTTGTAGAGGTAACATTTTGCCATGTTGGCCAGGCTAGTCTTGAACTCCTGACCTTGGGTGGTTCCCTCGCCTCAGGATTCCATGACAACCAGTCTTCAGGAATTATAATGTATTGAGGGGAACGGGAACATAACTGTGCTGGAACTTGTCCATACAGGCACATGGCTATCAATCAAAGCAGAATTATGGACCATCAAAAAAAAAAAAAAAAGTAAAAATGCAACAAACTTCCAAAGGAAAGAAAGCATGTACTCAATGAGGACCTCAGGAAACCCTTAGTAACACACAGCCGGTGGAGATGGAATGGAGAGCACAGGAAATGTAAGGCTGTATTTGGAAAAAGCAAGACTCCCAGGTGGCCTCACTCATCAGCTGTTGAGCTGGGACTTCCTCACTTTCCTTGTACTGGAACCAGTTCCTTGTGCTGGAACACAGAAGACCTGTAGCCAGATGCCAGTATGGGCCTCAGTGACACTGAGAAGAGGAATCACAGCCTTGGGCCCCTCTGTCCCACAGTAGGCACCAAACACAAAGATAGCGACAAGTATTTATAAAAGACAACGTGACTGTTGTGGCTACTTCCAGACCCAGGTACATTTTTGCTTAATGCTCTGAAAGAAAAATATATTTTAAAAAAACTCCAGTGGACTCAATAGGACTAAAGTTTCCTGCAAAAGAATGAAAAATTCTATTGTCCTCATGTAAAAAAAAAAAAAAGCACAAAATGTTACTATTTTGTGATTTAATGTCAGCTTAAAATATCATTTGATTGAAAATTATGGAATTTGTTATTTTATCCAGAATCAGACATCTCATCAAATCAGTATTTGATGTGCCAATATTGGTTTCATTGTAAATACAATGGTTAAACATTCCTAATATTACCAAATTACATAAAACCCCATTTCTTCTTAAAATAGCACAAGGAGATTTTCTGCATCTCAGTCAGAGTTTAGCTGAGTGGGCCTCTAAGAAATGTTTGTTGAAAATGCAATGATTCAATTAGAAATTTCATCGCAATCTTTGAGACAAGTGTAAAGAGGCTGAGAAATTTTGAAGAAAGCAGGAAAATATAGAAACCATCTGGAAATCCTAAATAGACGACAGTAATTATTCAGCTGTTTAGAAACAAGTCCTAACAAGAAAACTTGAAGCTGGTCCCTCATTTTCTGCTAAAATAATTGCTTGTTTTGAAATCTTACAGTTTGGAGTTTTATAATATCACTAACAACCAACGTCCCCGCTCTCTCTGACAGTTACCGTATGGCAAGTCATGGGTTCACATTTAGAGAACTTCAGATTCCTTGTCCTCAGGACTCCCTGAGCCAGAGCTGTGACCCACCATGTCACCCCCTTGGGGCTCCACAGTGGCCGGTGTCTCTGAGATTTTAGACACCCCAATCTTCCCCTCATCTAGATGCCAGTGCCCAAGGTGGAAGCTGCTTGTGGTACGCCTGGTCCAGCCACAGCCTCACATGGAGCCAGTGCTGTGCCAGCACCTGGAGCTGCCCGCCCTGCCACAGCAGCTGGCATACCTGGCTCACCCTCGGCAGGTGTGAGATCTGGGCCAGAGGCATGAACCTAATGCAGCCTGCTGGGGCTGAGTGGGAGGAGCAAGTCCAGCAGTGAGCCCTGAGCCCAGCAAAGCCTGGGCAGGAGCACTACCAGCTGTGGAAATTTCTAGCTGGTGAAGCGGCACCCAAAGGATCCTGTGTCAGCATCATGACCTGGCATGACCCATGCCTCCTTTTTCCTCAGAGTTCTCTGGAAGGTCACCTCTTCGCCTCTGGGTGGAGTTCCTGCTTCCATGAACCACCAGTGTACCCTGGACTATGCTCACTCCTCAGCTCCCTTCATCCTTCCTCTGGCCCATGCTGACCTCTTTCTGGTCTTTATTGCCCAGAAATAAACCAATAGGCAGGCACAGTGACTCATGCCTGTAATTATCCCAGCACTTTGGAAGACCTAGGTGGGCAGATCACGAGGTCAGGAGTTCGAGACCAGCCTGGCCAATGTGGTGAAACCCTGTCTCTACTAAAAATACAAAAATTAGCCAGGTGTGGTGGCGGATGCCTGCAATCCCAGCTACTCAGGAGGCTGAGGTGGAGAATTGTTGGCACTCGGGAAGTGGAGGTTTCAGTAAGCGAAGATCATGCCACTACACTCCACCCTAGGCGACAGAGCAAGACTCCGTCTCAAAAAA
>NW_016107427.1:5429847-5449273 GCF_001604975.1 Cebus imitator | reverse complement strand
AAAAAAAAACAGAAACCAATAATTTGTGGAAGGGCCAAAGAAAGATGGAAAACTACAAGGTCCTCTAGGGAGATTCTTTAAAAATATCTTTTTTTTTTCCTTTTGAGAGAGAGTCTTGCTCTGTCACCCAGGCTGCAGTGCAATAGCACTATCTCGGCTCACTGCAACCTCTGCCTCCCGGGTTCAAGTGAGATTCTCCTACCTCAGCCTCCTAAGTAGCTGGGATTTTAGGCACCCACCACCACAGCTGGCTAATATTTGTGTTTTAGTAGAGATAGGGTTTCACTATGTTTCTCAAGCTGGTCTTGAACTCCTATCCTCAAATGATCTGCCCACCTTGACCTCCTAAAGGAAAATATCCTTTTAACAATACTATGGGTCCATCCCTGTGTTATTTTGCTTCGGCTGCTGTAACAAATGACCAAGGAGCAGGGGGGCTTACATAGCAGACACTGGCTGTCTCCGTGTTCTGGAGGCTGGAGGCCCAAGATCAAGGGGTCGGCAGGTTGTTTCTCCTGAGCCCTCCTCCTAGGCTTGTCAATGGCCATCGTCTCCCTGGGCCATCAGGACACACAGGGACATCCCTCTGTGTCCTGATCTTTTCTTATAAGGATTCCAGTAGATTGGGTTAAGGCCTACTCTAATGGCCTCAGTTTTACTCAGTTACCTATTAAAAGACGCTACCTCCAAATACAGTCACATCAGAGGTACTGGAGGCCAGGACTTCAACATATGGTGAATTGGGGACCAGGAAGGGGAGAGGACGATTCAGCCCCTAACAATCCCCAAGCAAAATGTAATTTATAAAATAGTGTATTGTCTTCAGAGAGCACCCTGGGCATGTGCCTGAGTCATGCAAAGCTGTAGACTGAATGTAGCAACAACCACCTAAAGACTCCGTTTTACTTCCCAACACATTACGCCTAGGAAAAAAAAAAAATTGTAAACGCAGGTTTTGGAGAATTCAAATTTTGAATAAAATTCTACGATTCAAACACAAGACTTCAAAACAAAATCCATACTGGCCTCAGGTGATCCTAAGCTGGATTCTTCGTGGCACAAGTTCTTTGGTAAAACTACACCAAAGAAAAACTGTGCTGGTGGAGGAGTTCAAAGAGTCCTGAGTCTTTCTCCAAAGACGACTCATTTCCAGTGTCCTCGTTTCTTAATGCATGTTATTTTCATAAGCAAAACGAAGGTCCCAGAGCTCCCTGTGGTGTAAATGATGTGGAAGGCTTATTGGGGTTGAAATGGGCTGAACGTTTTCTACTCAGGCAGAGTTCATGTCTTAAATCATATCCCTGGGGTGCAGTTAATTTATTGTAAATGATGGGAGCTTTTTAAATGTTCTGAAGAGCTCCGTCTGAGAATGGGGTCGATGATGGAGCCAGAACCAGCCGACTCTGGCCAAGAGGGACATGTTTCTACAGGCATTTGTGAATCTGACAGAAAGCCTCTCAGAAGAATGCATCCCCAATTAAATGTTGTTACGACCAAAACCCATGTTTAAAAAAAAAAAATTAGCCTAAGAGGGAATGCATGATACTTTTATGGAAATGTTTAAGTAATTAGTAGATATTAGTAATATGAATAAATGGAAATTTATGCCATGATCGTTGTGTAAATTAGCATAATATAGGCTCCTTGATATAGTAGGTATACCAATTAACCAGTTTAGTATTGTAGGTATACCAATTATCTCTAAATTAATCTGAATATTTAATGCAAGCTTAATCAATATTCCAGATGATTGCTAAATGAATTCAACATAATAATTCTAAAATTACTTATAAAAAAAACCACAAGTGACTAAACTGATTTTGAAAATGAAGACTAAGGATAAGGCTCAAGGTGGACTTAACTTGATAAAACTATTGTAATAAGAGCAATATGGACCCCGGAGACCTCGTCCACCCGCTAGCACAGAGCCTTGCCCTCGCTGCTCTGCCGCCCATCCACACCCACCGCCAGCTCACCATGGATGATGGTATTGCCACACTCACTGTCAACAATGGCTCCGGCATGTGCAAGGCCTGCGTCACTGGTGAAGATGCTCCCCGTGCGCTGTCTTCCCCTCCATCGTGGGGTGCCCCAGGCACCCGGGCGTGATGGTGGGTATGGGTCAGAAGGACTCCCATGTGGGTGACAAGGCCCAGAGCAAGAGAGGCATCCTGACCCTGAAGTACCCCATTGAGTACTTTGGTGACCCCATTGTCACCAACTGGGACGACATGGAGATCTGGCACCACGCTTCCACGCTTTCTACACAGAGCTGTGTGTGGGTCCTGAGGAGCATCCCGTGCTGCTTACTGAGGCCTCCCTGAACCCCAAGGCCAACCGCAAGAAGATGATCCAGATCATTTTTGAGACCTTCAACACCCCAGCCATGTACGTGGCCATCCAAGCCATGCTGTCCCTGTACGCCTCTGGCCCTACCACTGGCATCGTGATGGACTCCAGTGATGGGGTCACCCACACTGTGCCCATCTATGAGGGGTAGGCCCTCCCCCACGCCATCCTGCATCTGGACCTGGCTGGCCGGGACCTGACTGACTACCTCATGAAGATCCTCCCCCAGCACAGATCCACCACCACAGCTGAGCAGGAAATTGTGCGTGACATCAAAGAGAAGCTGCGCCACATCACCCTGGGCTTCAAGCAGGAGATGGCCAAGGTGGCCTCCAGCTCCTCCCTGGAAAAGAGCTATGAGCTGCCCAATGGGCAGGCCACCACCATTGGCAACAAGAGTTGCTGTTGCCTTGAGGCGCTCTTCCAGCCTTCCTTCCTGGGCATGGAATCTTGTGGCATCCATGAAACTACCTTCAACTCCATCATGAAATGCGACATGGACATCTGCAAAGGCCTGTACGCCAACACAGTGCTGTCTGGCGGTATCACCATGTACCCCGATATCACCGAAAGGATGCAGAAGGAGATCACCACACTGGTACCCAGCACAATGAAGATCAAGATCATTGCTCCTCCCGAGAGCAAGTACTCCACATGGATCGGAGTGTTTGTTTTTGAGACAGTCTCACTCTGTCAACCAGGCTGGAGTCCAGTGGTGCAATCTCGACTCACTGCAACCTTTGCTTCCCAGGTTCAAGTGATTCTCCTGCCTCAGCCTCCCGAGTAGCTGGGTTTATAGGCATGCACCACGATTCCCGGCTAAATTTTGTATTTTTTGGTAGGGATGGAGTTTTGCCATGTTGGCCAGGCTTGTCTCGAGTTCCTGACTTCAAGTGATCCGCCCACCTCAGCCTTCCAAAGTACTGGGATTACAGTCATGAGCCACCATGCCTGGTCTGTGTTTTTTATTTGTTTGGTTTTTTTTTGTGACAGACGGAGTCTTACTCTGTCACCAGGGCTGGAATGCAATGGCGCAATCTTGGCTCACTGCAACCTCCGCCTCCCTGGTTCAAGCGATTCTCCTGCCTCAGCCTGCTGAGTAGCTGGGATTACAAGCGTGCACCAGCATGCCTGACAAATTTTTTGTATTTTTAGTAGAGACAGGGTTTTGTCATGTTGGCCAGGCTGGTCTCGAACTCCTGAGCTCAGGCAATCCACCTGCCTTGGCCTCCCAAAATGCTGAGATTACAGGTGTGTTATTTTTAATAGTAGCCTAAACAGAATAAGACAGATGGGAAACAAAGATATGATCAGCAACCATGTAACTTTAATAAGAATAAAGAAGGAAAAACTGAAGTGACGTGACATAGAAGTTTTCTGAAATAGAAACTAACCTTCAAGAAGGAATTAAATGCTTAACATTTCAAAACGTAAGTGCAATCATATTAAGATACTGCCAGCCTAAACCGACACAGACAGCTGCTTATCAAATGCTGACCACCACAGAACATTTTGTGCCTAGCAGTTTGTGTGCTTCGTCACAGCTTTTGTCCTGGCAGGAGCATCATGAAATGGGGTACCTCCAATGTCCTCAGCCTAAAAAACAGGACTTGCGTCTGGCTCTGAAAACCTTCTAATCCCCATCAACCCACTTCATGTCCATTAGGACACACATGAAGCATGTGGACAAGACATGGTTTCATACGATGTGAGACTCACTCTTGCGAAGGCAGAACCATCGTCCATTCCAGTGCAACTGGATTGTGACCATGCTGATTAGAGCAACAGATTTATGGACATAAAAATACAAGCAATCAGGAGTAGGGTAAATAGGAACCATTTGAATACTGAAAGGCAATAGGTCATATGTTTCTAAACTGTAAAGCATTGAAATGTAGGGTTTGCCAGGAAGTTCCAGCCATGCTAGGAGGGCGCCAACCTCCACAGAGGCTGAGTCTCGGGAGCAGCTGGGAGATGCTTCCTGTGCACGGGTGTGGCAAGAGAGAGGAGAGGCTAAGTGGGAACACATGGCAGAAGATTAAACAACATCCCTCTAATCCCCAATTGTCTGGCTGCCCCTGCTATAATTACATGCCATCCAATTCAAAGGCCACATCTGTTCAAGGCCTAAGCCAGGAATTACCCACTTGGCCACTATCTTGTGAATGAGGGCTTTGCCTGGAAGGGCAAAGCTGCATTTAAAGTGAACAAGATGGGAGCATTTTTAGATTTGTCCACGGTAAGTGAGAGCATGGTGGGAAACCAGAGCATTAACCATTTCCTTTCCAACAGAGAACTACAGGCCGACAAGCGGGAACCTAATTATGGTGACGGGCTCTATCAGAATCGTTCCCTGCTAGATTCACTGCTCTCTTGAGCTCATAGAATGCTCGCTTCACCTGTTAACTTGAAAGACAAAGCTTATCTCATAGGCTGTTATTTTCCTCGATATGCCGGTAAATAAGGTTTTTCTTTATCAAAAAATTTAAAAAGCAAAGACCGCCCCCTCTTTCCTTTAAATAGAAAATAATTTAAGATGCAGTCAATAAGAAGCATGTCTATTATTTGTGCTTTATTGATTTTCATAATTATTTCCATGAGTTGATTTAAGCCAGATGCTGGGGAGAAGGGATATCTCCCAAGACGAAGAACAACAGCTGAGATAGATCTATCTGTACCCTGATTTTAAAGTGTCGTGTCATCATGAAACTAAGTTAAGTACACAGTGTCAAAGGTCTTCTTCTCATTCGTTTGGCGTGGAATTCTACTAAGCAAACGGTCTCTCCCACAGACACAGCCTAGGTCCTCAACGCTGGCTGCTCTAGACAGACTCGTCTTGGGTTTACTTCTGAGTGTATCAAAACATTTGCAAGCCAAGCATGATGACGGACAACTAGCACTGTCAGATGTTAAAACACCTGACTTTCAAATAATTAGGAACGTTTCATGCTGGTTCCCTAGTACATTGCAACCAATTACCACAAACTTGGTGGCTTAATATAACCGCGTTGTACTCTCTGACTGCTCTAGAGCACAGAAGTACAAACTGAAGGTGTCAACACACTCCCTCTGAAACCCAAAGAGCAGAAGCTTCCCTGCCCCTTCCAGCTTCTGGTGGCTGCCAGCATTTCTGGGCTTACGGCTGCATCGCTTCAGTCTCTCTGTCCGTCTTCCCCTGGCTTCCTTCTGAGTCCCTCCCTGTATCTTTTCCTTTTCCATCTCTCACAAGAGCACCTGTCATTGAATGTAGGGCCTACCCTGATCAAAAATGATCTCTTTCCAGAATCATCTGCAAAGTCTCCTATTCTAAGTGAAGTCGTATTCTGAGACTCTGAAAGGGCATCTCTTTTGGAAGCCACTAGTCAGCCCATTACATTGGAAAAGCAATACATAAATAAAACAAAATTAGAAACCTATAAATAAAAACAATTTCCTATTGAAATTTAGTTCATAATTAAAGTGACATTTCAAATCAACAGGAAACAGAGGAGTTATGAATAAAGGATAATATAAAAATCGGCTGTTTGGAAAATAATAAAACAGAGTTTCCATCTCTTTTCTTATCCCAAAACTAAAATTGCAGATATATAAAACATTTAAATAGGAAAAAAATCATAAACATTCTAAAAGAAAATATGAGTAAATAAATTGGTCATCTAGGCATAACCCAAAGGTCAGAAGTCATGAAGTAAAGATGGACACACAGAAATGTAAAATTCTATTTTTAAAAAAAGTCACTGAAAAGTGTTTAAAAGTACATGCTTAAACATAGTTTATTTTCTTTATTTCTAGAACTTATATAAATTAGTAAGCAAAGTCTAACAGTCCAATTTTAAAATGATCAAATAGTATGAATAAGAATTTCAGGCCGGGCACGGTGGCTCACGCTTGTAATCCCAGCACTTTGGGAGGCCGAGGCGGGTGGATCACGAGGTCAAGAGATCGAGACCATCCTGGTCAACATGGTGAAACCCCGTCTCTACTAAAACTACAAAACATTAGCTGGGCATGGTGGCACATGCCTGTAATCCCAGCTACTCAGGAGGCTGAGGCAGGAGAATTGCTTGAACCCAGGAGGCGGAGGTTGCGGTGAGCCGAGATCGCGCCATTGCACTCCAGCCTGGGTAACAAGAGCGAAACTCCGTCTCAAAAAAAAAAGAATTTCATAAAGAGATCATACAAATGGCCAGTAAACATATGAAATGAAGAAATCAAATCATTATTCTTCCATAAGGAAGGAAAAGTAACTGCTGCTCAGTGCTGGCAAGAGGGTGAGAAAATGGGTGTTCCGACACTCCATCAGTGGGAGTATAAACTGGTGCAAACTTTCTGGGGCAAAATTTAATAATAACATTCAAAAAAATTTTTAAGGTATAAGCTACTTGAAATTTATACCAAGAATGTTGTCCTAAACCTTGATCAAACTATATTTATAAGACTAGTCATTGGAATGTAGCTTATAATGCCTATATAATAAAGGAATGGAGAAAGATTTACCAAGCAAATGGAAAGCAAAAAAACAAGCAGGTTGCAATCCTAGTCTCTGACAAAACAAACTTTAAACCAACAAAGACCAAAAGAGACAAAGGATCATGTTACATAATGATAAAGGGATCAATGCAGCAAGAAGCGCTAACTATCCTAAATATATATGTACCCAATACAGGGGCACCTATATACATAAAGCAAGTTCTTAAAAACCTAAAAAGAAACTTAGACTCCCATGCAATAATAGTGAGAGACCTTATCACTCTGCTGTCAATATTAGACAAATCAACAAGACAGAAAATTAACAAGGATATCCAGGACTTGAACTCAGATCTGGACCAAGCGGACCTAATAGACATCTACAGAACTCTCCGCCCCAAATCCACAGAACATGAGTTCTTCTCAGCACCACACCACACTTATTTTCTTTATTTATAGAACTTATACAAATTAGTGAGCAAAGTCTAACAGTCCAATTTTAATTGGAAGTAAATCACTCCTCAGCAAATTCAAAAGAAGAAAATCATAACAGTCTCTTAGACCACAGTGCAATCAAATTAGAACTCATGATTAAGAAATTCACTCAAAACCAAACAACTACATGGAAACTGAACAACCTGCTCCTGAATGACTACTGGATAAATAATGAAATGAAGGCAGAAATAAAGGTGTTCTTTGAAACCAATGAGAACGAAGACACATGTATCAGAATCTCTGGGACACATTCAAAGTAGTGTGTAGAAGGAAATATATAGCACTAAATACCCACAAGAGAAAGAAGGAAGGATCTAAAATCGACACCCTAATGTCACAATTAAAAGAACTAGAGGAGCAAGAACAAACAAATTCAAAATCTAGCAGAAGACAAGAAAGAACTAAGATCAGAGCAGAACTGAAGGAAGGAGATAGAGACACAAAAAAACCCTTTAAAAAAATCAATGAATCCAGGAGCTGGTTGTTTGAAAAGATCAACAAAATAGATAGACTGCTAGCCAGACTAATGAAGAAGAAGAGAGAGAAGAATCAAATAGACGCAATAAAAAATTATTTTTTTATTGCGTCCACTGATCCCACAGAAATGCAAACTACCATCAGAGGATACTATAAACACCTCTATGAAAATAAACCAGATAATGTAGAAGAAATTGATAAATTCCTGGACACTTACACACTCCAAGACTAAACCAGAAAGAAGTCAAATTCCTGAACAGACCAATAACAAGGTCTGAAGTTGAGGCAACAATTATTAGTCTACCAGCCAAAAAAAGTCCAGGACCAGACAGGTTCACAGCCAAATTCTACCAGAGGTAGCATTCCTTCTGAAACTATTCCAAAAAATAGAAAAACAGGGAATCCCCCTAACTCATTTTATGAAACCAAAATCATCCTGATACCAAAACCTGGCAGGGACACAACTAAAAAAGAAAATTTCAGACCAATATCCATGATGAACATCGATGCGAAAATCCTCAATAAAATACTGGCAAACTGAATCCAACAGCACATCAAAAAGCTTGTTCGTCACAACCAAGTTGGCTTTATCCCTGGGATGCAAAGCTGGTTCAACATACGCAAATCAATAAACATAATCCATCACATAAACAGAACCAGGGACAAAAACCACATGATTATCTCAATAGATGCAAAGAAGGCCTTCGACAAAATCCAACAGCGCTTTATGCCAAAAACTCTCAATAAACTAGGTATTGATGAAACATATCTCAAAATAACAAGAACTATTTATGACAAACCCAATAATGAACAAAAACTGGAAGCATTCCTTTGAAATCTGCCACTAGATAAGGGTGCCCTCTCTCACCACTCCTGTTCAACATAGTATTGGAAGTTCTGGCCAGGGCAATCAGGCAAGAGAAAGAAATAAAGAGTATTCAGTCAGGAAAAGAGGAAGTCAAATTGTCTCTATTTGCAGATGACGTGATTGCATGTTTAGACCTCATCTTTCAGCCTAGAATCTCCTTAGGCTAATAAGCAACTTCAGCAAAGTCTCAGGATACAAAATCCATGTGCAAAAATCACAAGCATTCCTATACACCAATAACAGACAAACAGAGAGCCAAATCAGGAGTGAAATCCCATTCACAATTGCTACAAAGAGAATAAAATACCCAGGAATACAATTTACAAGGGATGTGAAGGACCTCTTCAAGGAGAACTACAAGCCACTGCTCAAGGAAATTAGAGAGGACACAAACCGACTGAAAAACATTCCATGCTCATGGTTAGGAAGAATCAATATCGTGAAAATGGCCACGCTGCCCAAAGTAATTTATAGATTCACTGCTATCTCCATCAAGCTACCATTGACTTTCTTCACAGAATTGGGGAAAACCACCTTATGTTTCATATGGAACCAAAAAAAAGCCTGCATAGCCAAGACAATCCTAAGCAAAAAGAACAAACCTGGAGGCATCATGCTACCTGACTTCAAACTATACTACAAGGCTACAGCAATTAAAACAGCATGGTATTGGGACCAAAACAGAGGTATAGACCAATGGAACAGAGCAGAGGCCTCAGAAATAATGCCACACATCTACAACCATCTGATCTTTGACAAACCTAACAAAAACAAGCAATGGGGAAATGATTCTCTATTTAATAAATGGTGTTGGGAAAACTGGCTAACCATATGCAGAAAGCTGATATACAAAAATTAACTCAAGATGGGTTAAAGATTTAAACATAAAACCTAAAACCATAAAAACTCTAGAAGAAAACCTAGGCAATACCATTCAGGAAATAGGCATGGACAAGGACTTTATGAGTAAAATACTAAAAGCAATGGCAACAAAAGCCAAAATAGACAAATGGGATCTAGTTAAACTTAGGAGCTTCTGCACAGCAAAAGAAACTATCATTAGAGTGACCCAGCAACCAACAGAATGGAAAAAAATTTTTACAATCTACGCATCTGACAAAATGCTAATATCGAGAATCTACAAAGAACTTAAACAAATTTGCAAGGAAAAAAAATCAAAAAGTGGGTGAAGGATATGAACAGACACTTTTCAAAAGAATACATTTATGAAGCCAACAAACATATGAAAAAAAGCTCATCATCACGGTCATTAGAGAAATGCAAATCAAAACCACATTAAGATACCATCTCACGCCAGTTAGAATGGCGATCATTAAAAAATCTGGAGACAACAGATGCTGGAGAGGATGTGGAGAGATAGGAACACTTTTACACTGTTGGTAAGAGTGTAAATTAGTTCAACCAATTTGGAAGACAGTGTGTCAATTCCTCAAGGACCTAGAACTAGAAATACTATTTGACCCAGCAATCCCATTACTGGGTATATACCCAAAGGATTATAAATCGTTCTACTGTAAGGACACCATGCACAAGTATGTTTATTGTGGCACTGTTCACAATAGCAAAGACTTGGAACCAACCCAAATGCCCATCAATGATAGACTGGATAAAGAAAATGTGGCACATAAACACCATGGAATACTATGCAGCCATAAAAAAGGATGAGCTCATGTTCTTTGCAGGGACATGGATAAAGCTGGAAACCATCATTCTCAGCAAACTGACACAAGAACAGAAAACCAAACACCAGATGTTCTCACTCATAAGTGAGTGTTGAACAATGAGAACACATGGACACAGGGAGAGGAACATCACACACCAGGGTTTATCGGGGGCCAGGGTGATACTGGAGGGACAACGGGCGGGGGGACTAGGAGAGGGATAACATTAGGAGAAATACCTAATGTAGAGGATGGGGTGACAGATGCAGCAAACCACCATGGCGTGTGTATACCTATGTAACAAACCTGCACATTCTGCACATGTACCCCAGAACTTAATGTAAAATAAATAAAAACTTTAAGCAACCAACATATTCACCAATGAGGAATTGATTAAATAAATCATTTTACCTACAGAGTGGAATAGGAAAAAAAAAGATATTTAAAAAAAATAAAAGAAACCTGTATTTGCTGAAACTGATAAATCTACAAGATCTTTTATAAAGTGAAAACAATCTAGGCACAAAGAAAATCTGTGTATTATGGTCCTTTCTGTGTAAATAGAATGTATAATAAATAGATGGATGCCAATATATCTGGAAAGAATTACAAGAAGCTTTTAACAATGGAAGCTTCAAGAAAGGTAGAGAGAGGAAGACACACATCATTGAGTTTGTGAGAGCTCTCACTCTGGAAAGAAGTCTTGTAAAATGAGTTTGTGTATCTAGGAGCTAGAGGCGGGTCTCAACACTGCCCTTCCAGACATTCCTTCCCTCCTCTCTATTTGCAATCAAATTTTCTCACATGAAAGCAAAGTTGCTGCTACAATCCCAACCAACACTCTTCTGCTCCTGAACCAAAAGGAAGAGAAAGATATTAAACCTTAGTAAAATTTCAACCTTTTGTCTAGAAAATGCCATAGAAGGATTCCAAGACTCAGCTTCAGGAAAGAGCCTATACCCGGCAGCAATAGCTGTATCCAGGGAGGTGGCAATAAGGGGTCTGACTCAGCTTGGGTAATATGCCCCATCGTGGCCACAGGGTACAAAGCATCATGCCTGAAAGCCTGACAGATACCCCACACTAGACTCTAACCACATAATTCATTATAATGGAGCATGCGTCTCTAAAAACAGGAATGCTAGGCAGACAAAAATAATGCATGGTGGGGTTCCACTTACCCATTGAACTCTTACCTCCACCAGCCACCTCCTCCAGCTCCACACCTCCTGCTGCCTTCAGTGGGACATCCCACTCTGGTGTCAGATGCTGGTTCAGTGCCCTGACTAGCAGTTGTGCGGTCCCAATGCTCCCAGGATGGAGAGTAAAATTCTAAAAAGACTAACATAGAATTTAAGCTGTCTTCTTAGGGGCCACCAGCTGATTGAAAGCAGATCCTTGAGTTACTCAAAAATCCAAAAATTATAAAAGTTCAGACCCCAGACCCAGGGTTGAGTGTTTTCTTCCTGGAAGGAAAGAAGCCATCATTTGTGACTTGGAGGGCTCCTTAATGCTTTTGGCCTGCATGTTGTTCCTATGACTGGAAAACTCTTGTTCTTTCATCATGATGATGCATCACAACTAGCCATGGATGTGTGTCTACGCTATCTTTCCCCATACACAGAGCTAACAACCTCAATGTGCAGTTTCCAGAGAGCTCTCCCTGTAAGACTTCTTTCCAGAGTGAGAGCTCTCCAAAATAATTTTCTTCTAAGGCCCTGTCCTTTGTCCACACCAACACTCTAATATCAGGACAATTGGATTAAAAAAAAACTCCTATTTGATGAGCACCAGTTACTCCTTGTCAGGCATGTAAGAGAAAGATTCTACGCACTGTAATATTCAATATATTACCTCGTTTTACACACACACACACCCCAACCTGAACCTAACCTTTGGGCTGTCACCCTACCATCCAGCTAACACAGACATCAGCAGTCCTGTTATAGCATCCACTTTCCACATCAAACTTGACTTTGTATCCATTAAGTATCTCAGGGCTATTCACTCATCCATTCATCCTTGAAACAGACATGAATTTCCTTCTCTGTGTGAACCACGACGATGGGAGCTAATAGTGTAGAAATGCCTACAAAAGCCTCTGTCCTGAGGTAGAGAAAATCAAGTTGCCGATAACTCTGATAGGAATCAGCCCGGATGCTGCAGGAGGATATATTGAGTAACCTAACTCACACTGGGCTGGGGAGGGAGCCACGGGGGCCAAGGAAGACAGCTTCCGAAATGTCTGTATGAGTTGGAATTCAGACAGTAGAAGCTGGTCAAATGACCAAGTTGGGGAAGGGGTTTCCAGCAGAGACAGTACAACCTGTGGGAGGCAGGAAAAATGAGGGAGCATGAGAGGTCTGAGAAAGATAGTAAGCAGACCAGGAGGCTGGAGCCTAGAGCACAGCCCCATTTCCCTCATGAACCTAGGGGAGCTTAGCCAGGGACTCCAAGAGTTGTTAGTGAGTGCCTGGGCAATAATTCAGCTCAGAGGAAACCTGATTTTGCTCAAGAGCTCTGTCATCACTTCAACTGCAGCTGTCTGCCCTCAGCCTCGGCCCTCCATGAAGGAGGCTGTCCTGATCCTTCCTACACCAACCTCTGCAGCTGGCTCTCATGCAGCATCTGGGCCCCTTCAACTGCCCCCCACGTTAACACACCACATAGAATTCCATGGGGACTCATGGGTAGCACTTACAGACTCTTCCACATCTGAAAGCTCTGAGCGTAAAACGGAACTTCCTTTTAAGTTGACTGAGAGTGTCAGATGTGTGTCTTGCTGTCTTCCTTCTTCTCTATTATGTTCAATGCTTTTGCATTCACAAGTAATTTCCAGATGTTCTGCATGACAACGAAAATCATGAACTGAAAAAGTTCAGGTGTATGCCTTTTTACATAAGAAGATGCTTGTCAGCAGCTGGACCTGCCGCTAGGTAACTGGCTACAGTATTTTCATTTCAAGGAGATGCCAAGTTCTGTCCAGCCAGAGTCAGAAAGTGCCATCAGCCAGCCAGCATTTGGCTTTGGGTATGTAACATACATCCAGCACAAACTCCCTGGAACAATCAGAAAATCGAATCTTGCCAATGTTTGAAAGCGAGCCAGTTAAAGTGTAAGGGTGATAACTTACAAATGGGCCTCTCTGAAGCCAGAGAACTGAAGGCTAGAAGCTCTCCTTCCATGCGTCTGGCTCTTCTGAGGCAAACCAGCAAAGAAGCAGAAATTCGCCTTGTTTGGTTTTGTTTTTTCCCAGGAATATTCAGGACTGTCCCAGGTCCTCACAATCTCCCCATGGCTTCTGGCACCCAGGAGGAGAGACAAGGCAGGGATACTGTAGAAGCCATACTTTAAAGAGCCACAGGGAGGGCAGCTCACAGATGTGGCACTCCCCAGTCTGGTCACACTTGAGAGAGGAAGACTGGCACCACTCATCGCACCGGACCTCCTCCAAGGATGGGAGGAGATTACAATCAGGAAGGTAATGTCCAAGAGAAAACGATGGTGCTTTATGTATCCATTATGGTCACTACACGGTTCTACTCATTCACCTTGGCTTACAGGATTGGGACTCGCTGCTTTCTATTGAATCGCTGTTTTGCAGTAAGGTCTTGCAACCCAAGTTAAAAACCATCAGGAATGCATTAGCTCCGTGCATATGGATGCCATGAATATGGTGAATAATTGATAATGTAATTCATGCAATGAATGTAGCATACAACCCACCAAGTCTTACCAAAATCCTGGATCGCGGGGTAACATTACCAAGCCAATATCCCTGCAAGTTCTGCAGATGTGGAGAAACACACCAATTAGTAGTCACATACTTCCTAAAAGCAGGAAAACAAGCAGACACGTTTGTAATTCTGAGATCAACGTAAAAGAAAATGGCTTTCGGAAATACATGGACATAAGATGATTAAACTTTCTTTCCCCCAAAGAAAGCAAGTTTTTTAAATAAAATATTTTTCTACAAAGACTGAAATAGCTGTTTTGTTGTCTATCAATTTAGGCTATTGGCCAGTGAATGCAATGTTACTAAAATCCTGTGCACATAATGAAAAATTGTTAAACATATTTTTTTAAAAACAAACTTAAAGAGGTAAAGTTTAGTGTTATTGAGCTCTTCAAATGTGGCTAGTCCAAATTAAGATAGCTGTCAGTGTAAATTCCAAAATGGATTTCAAAGGCTTAGTGCAAAAACAGACCATAAAATACCTCATGCATTTCTAAACATTGGTTACATGTTACAAAGATAATTTTGTTAGATTAAATAAAATATATTGTTGCCTTTAAAAACCCTCTGCATATAAACATTCCAGCTGATTTCGTTGATACACATTCATTAAGGAAGATTAGCTGGGAATGGAAGCAGCCCCTTCCTCCTCTCAGCCTGCAGGGACTTTTAGAACAGTGTGCACTTTAGAAGTCCGAGGTGGGAGGATTGGTTAAATCCAGGGGTTCAAGACCAGCCCTGTCAACATAACAAGACTTATCTCTGTAAAAATGAAATAGAAACAATAAAACTCAAAATAAGAAAACAGAATGATATCTAAGGCATTCTTTCTTTCATGTATCTACACATTCTCTCTCTCCATATACACTGCACACACACAATGTAATTATATATATATGGCAACCTGGGAAGAGGGTAGCCCCAGTAAAACAAAATTAAAGGACTTTATTATTGTACTTAGAAATTCTCAGAGAGAATCAAACTAAGCCATACAGAACGATGTAAAGGCCAGGGAGCAACCAAGAGTGCAGAGGCCCCACCTCTGTCCCTGGACATGTGTCCCATTCATTCCCAAAGCAGCATCACCCCACTGATGGTGGCCCAGGTCCCCAGATCACAATATTTGACTCTTTCTTCACACCCATCAGTAGCCTAGAATTTTATTCAGTTCCAGCTTGACAACAACAGCAACAGAAATTAATTAATTAATTAATTAATTAATTTTAAAAAGGCAAGATTTGAGTATACGGTTTGAGTTAGCTCATGAAGAAATATCTGAAATATGATCTGGTTTGGAAAGTGAATGCTGGGTGTGGCCATGCAGTTCTTTGGCTATAGAAAACAAGATTAAAATATTCCATTGTCAGCTTCTCAGCACAGCATTTTGATTTACCTGTTGTGTTTTCATGTAGTGGAATTAAGTCACAAATATAGATAACTACAACTGAGGGTCTAAAATGATAATTCTTGTAAGACAATGGCTGAAAAAAATTTATCTGGGTATTTAAGAAGAAAGGATCAAGACCAGCCTGGGGCAACGATTCTCCATTTTGGGGAGAAACCCTACTGGGTCCCTGCTAGAGTCACCTGCTGACAGCTGTGGCAAGGACCAGCTAATGATCTCTTCCCTTCTCAATGCCTAGGTAGCCTGTGCTGCCCAACTTCTGCTAATGAAGATGTGCCACACAGCTCAGGTGTATTATGAAATACATCCAAGAACCATTAAAATGGGGCATCGAAGAAAACTTCATGGGGCGGGTCCATTTAGGCAGAATTTGGATATGAAAACGACTTGCTAATAGTTCCAGCAAGAATTTGTCAGGGCCAGAATGGGGCAGGCCAGGGACTTGGGTGCCACGGTCACTGAGAAGCCAGAGTCATTGGGCCTTGGAAGCTCTTCCTGGTTAAGGAGAGATGGGCAGGTGTAAATGATCCCAGGTGCGGTCCCAAGAGGGCTGGAGAGTGGAGGCACCAGTAAAAGCACAGAGAAAAGGCGGGCCTGAGCCCACTGCCAAAGATGCCCAAAGAAAAGGCTCAGAGGAGATGAAGAAGTTGGGATAATGCAACCACAGATTAGCCCCACTCGAGTGAAAGTGGCATGAAGCAGGACAAAACGAGCACGGCCCCCGCCCAGAGCCTCTCAGATGAACACAGCTCGAAAGATCCATACCCGGAAGGTAGAGGACATGTACAAAACCAGTGTGGTACTTCAAGAAAACTCCACAACTGCGGCATGCTCTCAAAAGTTACATCTAAAGGACAAGCACAGAAGGAACCAAGGCTGCAGAAAGCAATGAGGATGACTACTATTATTTTTCTTTTTTTATTTTGGTGCTTTACGTTCTGGGTAAATGTGCAGAATGTGCAGATTTGCTACATAGGTATACACATGCCATGGTGGCTTGCTACACCCATCAACCAGTCATCTACATTAGGCATTTCTCCTAATGTTATCCCTCCCCTAGCCCCCCATCTCCTGACAGGCCCTTGTGTGTGATATTCTCCTCCCTGTGTTCATGTGTTCTCATTGTTCAGCTCCCACTTATGAATGAGAACATGTGGTGTTTGGTTTTCTGTTCTTGTGCTGGTTTGCTGAGAATGATGGTTTTCTGCTTCATCCATGTCCCTGCAAAGAACATGGCTCATCCTTCTTTATGGCTGCATAGTATTCCATGGTGTATATGTGCCACATTTTCTTTATCCAGTCTATCATTGATGGGCATCTGGGTTGGTTCCAAGTCTTTGCTATTGTGAACAGGGCTGCAATAAACATATGTGTGCATATGTCTTTATAATAGAATGATTTATAATCCTTTGGGTATATACCCAGTAAAGGGATTGCTGGGTATAACCATGGTGGGTGAGGAAGAAAATCCAGCAATGGCAGGCTAGGCTGGTGCTGGCATATAGGGAACACTTGATAAATGCATGAGGAGCACATAAACAGATGAAGGGTACATGGATGTTAACAGATGACAGAGCAAAAACATAGAATTCATCAATACCAGCTTGCTTTTGGGCTGGCTTTTGATATTTGCAATCCAGTGAGGTCATGAATAGACAACCCTGGTTTGGATCTGCATTCTGCTGCTTACTATAACCTACAATAAGCCACTTACTATATCTGAATCTCATTTTCCTCCGCTTTACACTGGAGCCAATAGCAGTGTCCGTGTCACAGTGTTTGGTGATGACTTTATTAATGTCTTAACCAATACTGTGCACTCAGCACACAGCCTGCATATAGCAGGTGCCCACCAAAGTTAGCCATGGCTGTTGCCAAACTGGACATAACACAAAAATATCTCCAGAAGGACTGAATGCCCAGAATAGGTGAGGGTTTGATAAGAAGCTGAACTTCTAAAAGAAGCCTACACATCTAGGCTGATTAAGCAGCTGCCCAGAACCCCAAAATCGGGGCTGAATCACACAGCTTCTGTATTCATTTGCTCGGGCTGCCGTAATGAAATACCACAGGCAGAGCTACTGAAACAGGAAGCCAGGAGATCAAGGTGTCTGAAGAGTTGGTTTCTCCTGACACCTCTCTCCTTAGCTTGTAGGCAGTGACTTCTCCCTGTGTCCTCATGGGGTCGTCCCTCTGGGTGTGTCTGTATCCTGTTCTCCACTTTATGCAATCGGAGTGGAGTAGGGCCCACCCTAACAACCCCATTTTAACCTAACTGCCTCTTTAAAAACTCTATTTCCAAAACCACGACATTTTGAGGTACTGGGGCTTTGGGCCTCAACATATGAATCTGGGGGTGGACAGCTGCCTTTGGTTACTGAGCAGTCCCAGTGGATGGGCATCGGGAGATTGACCATGACCTGGTTTTCACAAGAGCAGATTATGGAAACTACAGAGCAGTGAAGTTGACTCTGATCCCCAGACAAATGTGGAATGTGTTCTTAGACACTGGGTTTGGGACACTTTGAAAAAGAAGTAGTGATCACTAGAAACAACACACCTCTGTGGGATCATCCCAAGGCTCCCTCATTACCTTCTTTTTCACTTAAATTCTCAAGTCAGTAGGCATTTGCCCAGCACCTACTATGTGCCAAAGATCATGCTCAGTCACAAGTCACATTCTCATAAGGAAATCAGGCAGCTGAGCAAATAAAGGAACCCAGAGTGTCAGAACTACAAGAAAGAAGGATGCGCATGTCACCGAGATGACACAGAGTATGGATAATTAATTTTGTCTGAGAGATTGCAGGGGAGGGGCTGGTCAATGAAAGCTTTTTAAAAAAGAAATCTGGCCTGGGATTTGAAGAAAAAAATACCATTTTCCAACAGAAGAAAGGGCCCAGATCTCCCCAGCAGCTGGTGGGGGTGGTGTGCAGGAAGGGCCCCAATCGGTCGGGGAGGAAGCCTTTCCAAATGTGCAGATATGTTCAGAAAACCATCACATGCTTGTTTTCCTTCCTGGAATATAACGCATAAACAGGTGGTGTGGAAGGACAAGAGAGCAAAGGGGAAGTCAGAGGTCTTTGCCGTGCTAATGAGCCAGAACTTTCTCCCCAGGTCATGGTGAATGAGAGGATGCTCAGAAATGGAGAAAAGCCCAAAGCACAACTTAAGCTATGGTAGGAAAATAGTGACTGTATCCACTCAAACAGAACAGAAGAGCAAGAACAGGGATACTAGGACCTGAGAGTCCATGCCTGACTATTCCACTGAGCTCTCTGGCCTCTGTTTCTCCCTGTGTGTTGGTTCTGATTTGTTTTCTTACCATCTCCCACTCCCTTGATCCCATTCTCTGGGCTTCCATCACAAGCCCTGTCACTCAACAAGCTGCTCACTCATCCATACAAATACCATGAGTGCCAGGGAATTGCCCTCACTATCCCGGCAGGTTACAGGTCATCCTCATGGCCAGAGTAGGGGGCAACTGATCACCTGCACTGGAACCAGGAATAGGAGTGGACGGGGGCCAGGCGCAGTGGCTCATGCCTGTAATCCCAGCACTTTGAGAGGCTGAGACGGCTGGATCACCTGAGGTCAGAGGAGGGGCTGCTCAATGAAAGCTTTCTAAAAAAGATAACTGGCCTGGCCAATGTAATGAAACCCTGTCTCTACTAAAAATACAAAAAAATAGCCAAGTGTGGTGGCAGGTACCTTTAATCCTAGCTACTTGGGAGGCTGAGGCAGGAGAATCGCTTGAACCCAGGAAGTGGAGGTTGCAGTGAGCTGAGATCACACCATTACACTCCAGCCTGGGTAACAGGAGCAAAACTCCATCAAGAAAGAAAGAAAAGAAAAGAAAAAAGAAAAGAAAAGAAAAGAAGAAGGAAGGAAGGAAGGAAAAAAGAAAGAAGAAAGAAAGAAAGAGAGAAAGAAAGAGAGAGAGAGAG
>NW_016107427.1:5415403-5429737 GCF_001604975.1 Cebus imitator | reverse complement strand
AGGAAAGAGAAAGAAAGAAAAGAAGGAGTGGACAGAAAGGAGCAGCTGCAAGGCATACATGGAGGACCCTGGTGCAGACCAACTGATAGACACTTACCCAGCACCTACATGTCCACAGCAGTTCTCCAGGCAAGAAGTTATAGAGGCATCAATAAGGCAGTGGCAACGAGAAACAAGGTCCAAATTGAGAGATACTGAAGAACCATTATGAGTCGTACTTGGGAGCCGATTTTTTAAGGTGCATGAAAGAGGAAATAGAGGCAGGACTCAGGTCTCTGACTTGGGAGATTCTGTGACTGAAGACATCACTAATTAAGAATTTGGGGATAAAGGAAGGGCAGGCTTGAGGGTGAGACAAAGAGTGCAGGTTTGGCATCTTAAACCTGAAATTCATCCTCTAGTCTCCAGATGGGGATTCACAGGTCATATAGGTCAGAAAGAGAGCTTGGACTAAAGCTAGCAGTGAGAGCCATCAGGCTAGCGGGGGTGACTGCAAGTCAGAAGGAAATAAGATGGTGAAGGGTGAGGAGCAGAGCAAAGGCATCGTGGGGAATGAGGGCTTCCATTCACCTTAATAATCCAAGTGTTTTCATTAGTCATACATTTGGCTATGGTTCTGGGAATAGATCAGGATGACAGCTAGGAAAGCTATGATAGGGAAGTTTGCAGAAAATATCATTCATGAAGTCATAAAACATCAGCAAGATGCACCTGAAGCCCAAATCCTGGAGAGTGCATTTGAAGACTAAAGCCCACAGCCACCCACTGCCTTCTGTATCCTAACCTAGTAGTGATTCTCAAAATCACACTATCTTCTCTTCTCCAGAGCCAAAATCAAAGAATTCCTGCTTATTTTCTAGGAGACATTCAAAACTCTTGGACCAGAGTATCTATTACGGACAGAAGAGAAGCTGGACAAAATTCCAAATATTTCAAGTTTGAGATCAATACTCCAGCTACTTCCTTTCTGATACTGGGTATTGCTTTCTAAGGTGGGAACCAAGGCCTGGCTATACAAGGGTTGTTTATTCCAAAATTCAGTTGGCTTTGGAGTGTCCCACCCATTTCCGCTACTGCACTGTACAAACACTCCTCACTTTGTGCAGAATGAATTTTGAACTACTTTGCCTGGCATTTACCATGTCCCATAATATAGCAGCACACAGCCTCATTTCTCACCATAACAATTCTGTCCCAACCGCATCTATTTATAGATAACAATGCACAACACATTTCCCCCATCTCAACATCCCAAAATGTCTCAACACATTACAAAATCAGCTCAAAGTCTAAAATGTTATCTAAGTCTCATTCCCTCAAAAGTCTTAAGTTTTATCATCTAAATATGATGTTGGTGAGGTTCTGGGTACAATCCGTCCAGGGGCAAAATTCCTCTCCATCTGTAGATCTTTTAAAGTAGAAAATAGGGCATCTGCTCCCAAAATACAATGGGGGTACAAACATAGGCTACCAGCTATACAAATTCAGTTCAAAAAAGGAGAAAATAGAAAAAAAATGAGTCACACATATGAAGCAATTTTAAGGTCCATCTGTGCAAACTGCATTAGGTATTAATGCCTGGGGATAATTCTCTGTGGCTCTTAACTCCACCCCCTGAGCTTGAGGTTAGGCCCTCAGGAATCAAGTCTCCATCCTCTGGGCTTGTAGCTCTGCCCTCAGTTTTCCTTCATTTTTCATAAAAGGTAGCATATGCTTGCAGCTGAGTAATTTTACCAGTGTGCTTTTTGCCAGGAGACGGTTGCAGAACTAACAACCCTCTTTTGTTGTATCGTGTCTTTCCCTTACAATCCTGTCAGTGTTTCTGCTGTATCAAATGCTCAAGAAGCTTGTGGGTCTCCTGTGTATGTCATGGGGATTCATTCAATTAGACAAGAGCACCTCCATAGGTTTTTTCTAGTTACCCCTGTCTCTGTTTTGGCTTTTGCAGAGATGGCTGTGGTGTAATGCTCCCAAGCTTCCTAGATATTCTCTGGTTTGATTTAGGGAATCTGTGAACCACACCCTTAATCTCTTCCAGGAGCTGGTTGTGTAACTGAATACTCTAATTTTTTATTTTTTTCAGAGCTACTAGGAAAAGGTTGTACGACCATGTCCTCAGCTTTTTCTCTAGAGCAGGCTTTCCTGACAATGGATCTTTTAATTTTAGGGTTTTTTTTGTTTGTTTGTTTTTTGCAATCTGGATAGGTTGAGAATTTTTTAAATCACCAAGTCTTGCTTATTTAATTTAACATTTATTCCCTCAGTCTATCTTATTCCTCTTGTATTTTATATAAGCAACTAGAAGAAACCAGGCTGTACGTTCAAAACTTTGCTTATAAATTTCCTCTGCTAAATATCCAAGTTCATTCCTTACAAGTCTGCTTTCCACACAACTTCAGGACAGAATTCCACCAAGCTTTCTTCCACGGTGTAACAAGGGTCTCCTTTCCTCAGTTTCCAATAACAAGTCCCTCATTTCTTTATAAGCCCTCACCAGCAGCCCCTGTAACATCCATATTTCTATCAAGTCTATTCATGATAATTTGGGGGTTCTCTAAGGCAATTGATGTCTTTTCCTGTCATGTTTTTACTCTTTTCTGAGCCCTTATAAACAGAGTCTTTTATAATCAAATTTATATAAGCAGTCTATTATGCTCCTTAAAATTCTTTCTGCCTCTGCCTATTGCCAATTTCAAAACATTTATAGTTTCAAAAACTATGTATAGTTTTTTACATCTAGGCCTCATTCCTGGTATCAAAGTCTGTCTTACTTTATATGGCTCCTGTAAGAAATGACCACAAATTGAGTGGCTTAAAATGACATATTTGTTATCTTACAGTTCTTAGAGACAAAGAATTTGAAATTAGTTTTCATGAACTAAATTCAGGGTGTCAGCAGGGCTAGTTTCTTCTGGAGGCTCCATGGGAAAATGATTCCTGCCTTTTCCAGCTTCTAGAAGTCACCTGCATTCCTTGGTTGGTGGCCCCTTCCTCCACCTTCAAAGGCAGCAATCACTATCACTCTGTCCTTGCACCAATTATCACATTTCCTTCCCTGACTCTAACTCTCTCTTTCACTCTAAAGCCCCTTATAATTGCACTCGACTCACCCAAGTTATCCAGGATACTCTCCCTATTTCAAGGTCAGCTGATTAGCAAACTTAATTCTATTTGCAACCTGAATTTCCCTTTACCATGCAAGGTAACATACTCTTGCTGTCTCAGGATTAGTATAGAAACATGTTTGAAGAGCCATTATATGTGATATGATTTGGATCTGTGCCCCCATCAAATCTCATGTTGAATTGTGATCCCCAATGTTGGAGGTGGGGCTTGGTAAGAAGTGATTGCATCATGGGGGTTGATCCTTCACAAATAGTTTAGCACCATCCCCTCATTGTACTATCCTCATGATAGTGAGTTCTCATGAGATCTAGTCCTTTAAAAGTGTGTGGCAGCTCCTCCCTCACTCTCCTTTTGTCTTGCTCCGTCCATGTGAAGTGTCGGCTTCTGATTGGCCATCTGCAATGATTGTAAGTTTCCTGAGGCCTCACCAGAAGCCAGCAGATGCCAGCATCATGCTTCCTGTACAGCCTGCAGAATCATGAGTCAATTAGACTTCTTTTCTTTATAAATTACCCAGTCTCAGGTATTTTTTATAGCAATGTCAGAACAGACTAACACATCCTGCCTACCTCAGCCTCAAAGATCAGTTGAGCTGCCACCTTGGATTCTGGATAACTGGTTGGACAGAAGGAAGGATCACATGCAAAAGGAACAGTTTTCATCTCAAAGTTTTAGTGTTCATTTTTTTAGAACTTGAGCTAGTGCATAGGTTCATACCAAACAATTACTTCTTTAGAATTCCCTCTTCTGGTCCTTGGGAATCAGAGAATTCAGAAGAATGAGAACTGTTTAGCCTACTGGGGAGATATGTCTTTGAGTTCATAAACATTGGTATTTCCATGTAACTACTACATGACCATTTTGTGACTACGTAATTTTAGCAATCTGCATACTCATTTTTTGACAGTCACCTAGCTGTGCCTTCCTGCTGCGCTAGTTCCACAGGTGAACTGGAGCTCCTTGTCAGTCTTGTGGTCTTTACAGGAAAATAAAGTTCAAGGAATTTGGGCAAAGGTAAAGTTAGGAATTCAAGTGTAAATATTTAAATTCAAAAACATTGATATATTCATAACTTTTACTTATATAATTTGCAAACAATGTCTAATTTTCTTTTTTTTTAATCACAAAAAATGAAGCCTAGCCTTCACAGTGAGGGAACCTACACTCTAGGGATAACAAAATCCACACCAAAACAATTAGCATTTGGCGAACACATGCAGGATCTGTGCTAAGCTACCTGCATGCATTCTGTCATTTGGGGGAGATCAGAAATGTCTCTAAATGATATGTCAAGTAAGACAGAAGAGGCCCTATGAGTGACAGAAATGAGTATACTGGGTGCCTTGTGTCTTATGTATTATCTTTTTAAATCTTTTCCACGGCAGTTAAAATAATAACATTTTGTAGACGAATATATAAGGTTAATGAAGAAAAGTAACTTTTCTAAGTTCTCACAGCAAGATAGTGGTGGAAAATTGGGTTGCAAACCTACACATGGTTATTTTAGAGTCAGCTGATTACCAACCTTAATACTGTTTTAAATTTAATTTTTCCTTTTTTTCTTTTTTCTTTTTTTTTTTTTTTTGAGACAGGGTTTTGAAGATCCCAACGTCTCTTCTCTACATGCTGCTGTCTTGTAAGAAGTATAAGGCAAGTCCTTTGGAAGATCTAAGAGCAAGATACCACTGCATGGCATAACTGGGGACAGATTTATAGAAGGAAAGGTTAGAATTGGTAGAGGAAGAGTCAAAGAAAGGACGCTTATGTGAAGGTAACAGAGGAGTGAGGACAACAGCATGGCTGGAGAGAGCTTGAGATGTGTCAGAGAAAACAAGGAGACGGTTCAGCTGGACACAGACACAGGAAGAAAGTGATGGAGCAACAGCCTAGATTTGTTATTGGGTTCCAATCTAGAGGACCTGAGTCAAAGCCTGTGAGATGTGACCATTTTTAGTGGACAAGGGGGAACCACTAAAAATACATCAGCAAGGAGTTGATATCATCAGGGCTGCATGACAGAAAGGTTCACCTGGCTGCAGGGTATAGGACAGAGGAGAGGGAGAAACCGGGGATATGGGATCAATGCAAAGGAGGCTGCTTGGGTCTCCATGCAGGGTGATGAGAGTCTGAATTACAGGGATGGGGATGAGAAGGGAAAAGAGAAGCCAGATGCCCAGTAGATGAGGGGCTGCAGGACGAGGCTTGGCAGGCTGTGACAGCTGCTAGAAGGTGGGAAACGTGGGGAGAGAGCAGATGAGAATGTCTGACCCAGGAGTGACGGGCAAGGGAGAGGTTCTCCTGGGGAAGCAGGAGGAAGCTGCTGCCACACTACAGGAATGGAGAGGCCCCAGAGGAAAGGGAAGTGAGGCCCTGGATCTGGGGAAAAAATCAGGCCTACAGATACCAACTCAGGCATCCTACATAGAATGCAGAGCTGAGCACAATGGAGAGGGGATGCTGGTGAGGGAAGGGGGAGGGCCTGGCAGACTCTTAGATGAAGCCTGGGTTCAAGGACTGTAGGGACAGCAGAGACCATAAAATGCTCAGGACAAGGAGCCGTGCAGCAGGAAGGGAGGGAAGCTGGTGCCTGGATGTTGTGCTCAGTCCCACGCAGAGTGCTGAGTGCACCCACATGCTGCACCCTACAGACTCCAGCATCCACCCTATGAAGGACAGATCCCTGCAGGTAGGAAAACAGAGGCTCAAGGCCCTCTGGAGGTCCCACAGTCATGCACAATGGATGCATGTGTCAGTGGTCCAGGCCGGCCCCACTCTCCAGACTCCTATTATGCCATGCTCCTCTCTCTGTCTGCACCCCACTTAATCATTTTTTAAATTGTGGTATAACGTGTAACATGAGATGGACGTTAATAGATTTTTAAGTGTACAACATATTATTGTTATCTATGGACACAATGTTTATAGCAGGTCTCTGGAACTTATTTGGCTTAAGTGAAATTTTATATTCATGGATTAGCCACACCCCTCTTCCCCCTCCCCAAGGCCCCAGCAACCACTTTTTTTTTTGAGACAGAGATTTACTCTTGTAAATCGTGCAGTGGCACGATCTTGGCTCACTGAAACCACCGCCTCCCGAATTCAAGCCAGTAGCTGGGAATATAGGTGCATCCCACCACGTGTAGCTAATTTTTGTATTTTTAGTAGATACAGGGTTTCTCCATGTTGGTTAGTCTGGTCTCAAACTCCCGACCTCAGGTAATCCACCCACCTTGGCCTCCCAAAGTGTTGGGATTACAGGCGTGAGCCACAGTACCCGGCTTCTTTTCTTTTATTAGTTTCACTATTTTAGATAACTTACATAAGTGAGATGGTGCAGTATTTGTCCTTCTGTGCCTGGATTATTTCACTTAGCATAATGTCCTTCAGGTTCATTCATCATTCATGTTGTCACATAAGGGCAGAGTTTCCTTCTTTTTTAAGGCAGAATAATATCCCTGTGTTTGTGTGTGTGTCTGTCTGTGTGTGTGTGTGTGTGTGTGTGTGCAGAGTGCTAATATTTTTTCAAGATCATAATTCCAGTTCTTTTGAGTAAATGCCCAGAAGTGAGATTGCTGGATTTGCTGGTAGTTCTATTTACAATTTTTTTAAGAACCTCCCTACTGTCTTCCATAGTCGCTCCAGCATTTTGCATTCCCACCAACAGGTTATGAGGGCTCCAGTTTTTTCACATCTTCACCAACACTCATTATCTTTTGTTTGTTGTTGCTGTGATTGTTTAATAAAATCATCTTAATGGTGTCTCATGGTGATTGACTTGCGTTTTCTTGGTGATAGTGATGTTGGGCATCTTGTTGCACACCCATTGGCCATTTGCATGTCCTCTTTGGAGAAATGGCTATTTAACTCCTTAGTTCATTTTAAAACTTGGCTTGGTTGCTTTCAAGTTTCAGTGTTTGCAAATATTTTCTATCATTCTATCGGTCACCTTTGACTCTATTTATTGTTTATTTTGCTGTGCAGAAGCTTTGTAATTTGATGTGGTCCCACTTAGCTGTGCTTGCTTCTGCTGAGTACGGTTGTGGTGTCATATCCATAAAATCATCACCAAAGATAATGTCATGAAGCTTCCCCCATGTTTTCTTCTAGGGATTTTACAGTCTTAAGTCTTATGTATGCTGAGATTTACTCTTGCCTTTACAACCCTGCAGAACCTTGGAGCCCTAAATAAGGGCATCATTAGCTATTGTGTTGCAGGTGCAGCATGACGGCAGTTACAGAGACTCAGAGCAGGGCATACACAATGCCTGGAACATGGGTTTGTGTTGAATGAATGCTTAGTTCCCTCCTCACTAGCTTTCCTGCTATGACAAGGCAAGGAATACAGTGTGATAACTTTCTCTTTCCCAGTGCACATGCCTGGAAAAAGCAGGCACCCACCCCTCCCCTGGCAGTGGTCTATGGCCTTCAACAGTGTCCAGCATGAAGACAAACTGAGATGAGCTGGGAACTTGTAGCTCAGAGTGAAGCTGGTGCAGGGGAAAGAGCTGAGTTCTCAGTTCTCCCTCAGTTTCTGCAAGGGGACTGATGCCAGAGATATGGGGTAAATTTTCTCATCAGCTAATGTGCTGGACGCAGTTGGCTGTGTCCCCACCAAACCTCATCTTGAATTCCCATGCAAGTTTCACAAAATCTTATGGTTTTACACAAACTCTCTCTCTTTGCCTGCTGCCATCCACGTACGACGTGACTTGCTCCTCCTTGCCTTTCGCCATGACTGTGAGGCCTCCCCAGCCACGAGGAATTGTCAGTCTAGTAAACTTCTTTGTAGAACACGAGTCTGAGGCGGAGGGAGTCACGGCAGGACAGGCGTTTAGAAAGTTTCTCCCACTCTTTCACCGAGTATTGGTTGAAAGGAGTGCTGCTGAAACTGTAACCAAAGGAGGCATTATGCTTCCAGAAAAGTCTCAAGGAAAAGTATTGCAAGCAACAGTGGTCGCTGTTGGATGGGGTTCTAATGGAAAGGGTGGAGAGGTTCAACCAGTTAGCGTGAAAGCCGGAGGTAAAGTTCTTCTCCCAGAATACGGAAGCACCAAAGTGGTTCTAGTGACAAGGATTATTTCCTGTTTAGAGATGGTGACATTCTTGGAAAGTACGTACAGTGAAATAAGTCACTATTGAAATGGCATCAATGTGAAGCTGCCCATTCCACTGAAGTTCTGAAATCTTTCATGTAAATAATTTCCATATCTGTCTTTTATAATAAACTAATGATAACTGATGACAAAAAAATAAATAAACTTCTTTCTTTTTTAAATTGCCCAGTCTCAAGTATATCTTCATCAGCAGCATGAAAACAGACTAATACGTCAGTGTTGCCTTTCTGCATGTCTGTGAAAGCCCAGTAGGAGGTGAAGCTCAGATACACCTGCCTTCCCCAGGTTTCCAACTCTTCCTTCACACACTGCTCCCATTCAAGGTCTATTTCTGTTTCTTCCTTCATCATTTCCATTTATATGAAAAATAAAAGCTGTCTACCAAGAAAAGCTCAATATTTTCCAAATAGTAGAAATCTTACAGAAGTACAATTCCTGATCATGATGCCAAAATGCTATAAATTAAGACCTCCAAAGGTTATAACTAACTGGAAATCTTAAATACAGTATGCTAAATAGGTCCTGTGTTAAAGAGGAAATTTCATGTGAACACTACATATCAATACCTAATAATAATTAATAATTCAAGGAACAGTTATGGCTTTATTGGAAAATGATAGAGATTGCAAATAAATGAACTAAGCATTCAACTCAAAAAGTCCAGTTCTTAGGCAAGGTAGCATGAGAAAAAAAAAATAATAAAACAAAAAAGGAAGTCTAAAGCAGTCAGCCACTAAAGTAACCCTAAAGAAAGTAGAAAAGAATACAGATAATTGGAAAAAAGTTTCAAAAAATGAAAACACCTCAAAAGTTAGCAGATTTATAAATAAAATCAAGAACCAATTCTTTGCAAACACTGTAAAACAGATGAGCATCTAACAAGTATGATACATATGTACATAGCATTAAGAATGATAAAGGCACAATCATTTCTGGCAATATGGAGGGCTGCAGTATAGTTCTACCATATGCTATACAAAAAAAGGAAGAAGGAGGGAAGGAGGGAGAGAGAGAGAAAGAGAAAGAAGGAAAAGGAGAGAGGAAGGAAGAAAGGAAAGAAGGAAAGAAGGAGGGAGGGAGGGAGAGGGAGGGAGGGAGAGAAGGAGAGAGGGAGGGAAGAACAGAATTGAAAGATGGGTTCAGGCAGAGTTGTTCATGTGTGTTTGCGATCAGGAGTTTATGTTGCGATCAAGATTTAGACCCCTCTTGGCTGCAGGGAAGCTGGGTGGAAGGCAGAGGGAGAAGAGAGAGGTGGAGGGTCGGGGAGCCCCTACCAACCTGTCTGAGCAGCCATGCACCCCCAGCACCCCCAGGCTGTCACAGAACGTCTCAGGGCAGGGCTGTGTTGCTCGGCCAGGCCAGAGTTGGGGATGCCGGGGACTATGAGGGGAGCAGAGGGAGGCCCCATAGTGACCTCACCCTGTGTGCCCTCCCGTCTCAGAGACACGGCCTTCAGAGAGCAGGGACTGCTGCTTCCTGCAACCTCCCATCACAGGCCAGCACCCCTTTGCCTCATTCCTATCATCCGAGGACGGATCTGGGGACACAGAATTCCGACTTAACCGAATTGACAATTTGCAGACTGGAGGCAAAATATTTGCATGTCTTAAAAAGCGAAGGAATACATGATGAAAGCAGCCACAAAGACAGCATTTCTGCCCACAAGATTGACATAAAATGTAAAGATGGGGAACATTTGTGTTGGTGATGCTGTGAGGAAATTGTCATTTTCGCATGCTCTTGGTGGAAGCATAAACAGACACCAACATGTGAGGGGGGAAGAGGGCGTCAGCTCCACCGCGCTCCGTGTGCACACTCTTTGTCAGAGCAACGCATTGCTGTTGCAGAAAGGGCGGCACCCGTGCGCACAGGCGGGATGGCGGGACGGGCGAGGTGACCACCGCAGCTGTGACTGTCATGGCGGACAGCAACGCTGTCAACACGAACCGGCGGCAAGAGCCTGCCTTTGTGCCACGCACCACGATGCGACTGTGTTCGGAAGGACGTGGACTAGATGGCGTAGAGAGAGGCCTGTGAATGTGACTCAGTTAACGACAGGGGTTGTCAAGACAGGTGCGTAGGTGGATGGGGGGGGGGAGAGAGAGACAAGGGGCTGTGGCAGTGGGGAACTGAAGGCCCCTGGGGGAAGCCGGAGATCAGAGAAAAAACGGTTTAGAATGTGATGGGAGAAAGGTTCCCATTGGGCTTAAATGTGAATTGGCTTGAATTTGTGAGAGCAATTATGTATTTAATATATGTATCTAAATTTAAGTTTTTAATTATGCATCTAATAACAAATAACTTAAAAATAACTTTCAAAATAACTTAAAATTTGTTTATATTAGAGCAAAAGAAGGAAGCAAAATGAACACGAAAGCGAATGAAAGAATGCAGAGGACCTACGAGGAAGAAGGGAGGGCAAGCAAGGAGGAAGGGAGGAAAGCACTTCCTAAAACCAAGGTACAAGTGACGGCTTCCAAGTGACAACCTAAACAACCTTTTCATCTTTGGGGCCTCCTTCCGGTCTCAGTCTCAACTTCCCCCACGTTACAAATGAGGAAAGTGAGAGGGAGAACGTGTAAGAGCTCTGACACCGAACAGAGTGCTGTCTATGTCTCAGCCAGACAGAATGGTGGGGCGTCTTTAAACAGCATCCTAAAAATGCTTAGATGTGTTTTATAGTTCCCCAAAGTGAATTTCAGCCTTCCTCCTCCGCGTTCTCTGGAGCTGTATGTCCACAGCTCCCCTGCCTCCCACAGGCCACAGCATCAACTCAAGGTGAAACCGTAGATCATTCCCTGAGCCCAGCATGCATCTTCTCTGAAGATGGAAGCCCCTTCCAGCATGTGTGCCTGGGAGGTACTGTGTCTCCCTGAGCAGGGCCTGGTGCACGCTTTGATATAAAGCAACGTGACATTCCCCATGAGGGACAGGAAACCTCATTCAGCTACAACTTGAACTATTTCTTTAGGGCAACTGAGCTATCGATGACCCCACCTATCTTTTTCAAGAGCAGTGGGACTCACAGGCACTTTGGAACTGTCCGGCCAGCCAGCAACCTTCCTCTACCCTCTGGATGCAGTAGCCCAGGAGGTGCTGACCTCATGCTGCGGGCTGACCATCCTTGCTGTTAATAGTAATAATCTCATCTGTTTTGAACGATGAGCCAGCTATGGGGCATGTGCAATATCTCATTTAACTCTTACAAACCCCCATTTCTTTATTCACTGAATAAATACTTACTGAACACCTGTGCTGTTCTAATCACCTGGATTAGAGCAGTAAACAAAACAGGGCTGTGCTCTCCAGGAGCTAACAGATTAGAGGGCAGTCCGACAAGTCACAAGGCATTGGCCAGGCAGCATTCACCTGTTACAAGGAAGTAGGTAAGGAGCTGGTTATGTGTGGGGTTAGGGGCTATTTCCTAGGAAGGTGAAGCCTGTCCAGACAAATGGATGATCAGAGTCACTTGATCAACAAAGGATAAGAGCAGACGGAGAGCTGGGCTGCCAGAAAGGGAAAGAATCTAAGAAGGCAGGCTGAGCTTTGCAGTAAGAGACAAGGGGAGGAAGACACGGAGAATGAGACCAGGGCGGAGCACTGCACCCAGGAACTGCATTCAGGCAGGCCACCACAACGGGGCTGAGCTCCAGAGGCAAGAGTGACACCAGAGACAAAGGCCCCAGGATACCCTGTGAAGACGGAATGAGAGCATGCGGAGTCTCGGGAGGGTTTTGAGCAAAGGGAGGCAGCATCACATGTGCATTTTGGAAGGCTGCTCTGGCTGCAGTGCAGAGGGTGCGATGGGAGGTTCCCGTGTGGAGTGCCAGCCCAGAGCTGCTGCAGTCACCCAGGCCCATCACAGTAGGAGAGGGTTGCTGTGGGAACGGAGAGGCCTGGACGCACGCAAGAGACACTCCTAGAAACAGCACAACAAACTGAAAGTTTGGATGTGCAATGTGGGGAAGAAAGAGCAGTCAAGAAAAACACCCAGCTTTCTGGCCTGGGAAACTCGGGATGTCTCCCTAGTCCCTGAGACAGAAATTCTCGGAGGCAAGACGTGTTTAGGGAGCAGACAACTGATTTTCATTCTGAACACATTTGAGCTGGAGAAATCCATGGGATAACCAAATGCAGTCGTCTCATGGGTAATGGTGGCTTATTTGACCCTCAAGAGAAAGGTCTAGGCTTATAAACAGAGTTTGAGAGGTTATCAGAACGGGTTATAATTGAAATGTCAGATGTGCCTTCGATAGTTCACGAGTGTGTGCAAATTGCAAAGAAGTCCCTGGACAGCACCCGAGGAGCTCTGAGGTTCAGCGTCCAGGGGCAGGAGGATGAAGTGACAGACGCATGGCGTGGGAGCAACAGAGGTGTAGCAGGGGCACTGAGCAGGCGTGGGCACCGAGGACCTGGGACAAGCACATTTTAGGTGGACAGTGCAGTGCATGATGGGAAAGGCTCCAGGAATGGTAAGTGTCAAAAAGGACGCACTGGGGTTAGCAGCCATTTCATGGTAGGAAAAGTGGAAGCCCAAGGCCAGGCAGAGGGAGACAGAGTGAGTGGAGAAGTGAAAGTCGGAGAGAAATGATCGCCGCGACTGGATATAAAACACAGGGAAACATTCTGGAAAAGAACAAGCTCTAAGAGTGAAAAATCAAAGGGGAATGAGAAGAAAATCATTTGACAAGGAAAAGGTTAGAAAATGGGGCATTTGCAGCCACGGTGGCTCACGCCTGTAATCCCAGCACTTTGAGAGACCGAGGTAGGTGGATCACCTGAGGTCTGGCTTTCAAGACCAGCCTAACAAACATGGTGAAACCTTGTCTCTACTTAAAAAAAAAAGAAAAGAAAAAAGAAAAAAAAAAGAAAAAAAGCTGGGCGTGGTGGTGTGTGCCTGTAGTCTCAGCTACTCAGGAGGTGGAGGCACTGGAGGTAGAGGTTGCAGTGAGCTGAGATTGTGTCACTGTACTCCAGCCTGAGTGACAGAGTGAGACTCTGAAAAAGAAAGGAGAGAGAGAGAGAAGAAAAGAAAGAAAGAGAGAGAGAGAGAGAAAGGAAGGAAGGAAGGAAGGGAGGGAGGGAGGGAGGGAGGGAGGGAATGAAGGAAGAAGGAAAGGAAGGAAGGAAGAAAGGAAGGAGGGAAGGAAGGAAGGAGGAAGAAAGAAAGAAAGAGAAAGAGAGAAGAAACAAAGAAAGAAAGAGAAAGAAAAAGGAAGGAAGGAAGGAAGGAAGGAAGGAAGGAAGGAAGGAAGGAAGGAAGGAGGGAGGGAAGGAAATGGGGCATTGAGGGCCATTGGGTGTGAGGCTTGGGAGTGTAGAGGGAAACCAGCACCCAGTGCCAAGGATTTCCATGGTGAGGAAACATGGAAAGATTGAATGTGGAAGACAAGCAGGAGAGACAACGAAGGATACAAAGCAGAAAAGCACGCACCTCCTACAAACTGAGGCAGGAGAGAATGGGTTCTAGTGAGAACAGACATGCTGGGATATTGCCTCAGTGCCCTGTGATCCAAGAATGCAGAACAAAGCGCCTCCTGAGAAGTGCTTTGTGAGAAGGCTGTGGGGAGCTTGGCCTCCTGGTGGAAGCGAGTTTCAGTTGGAGTCAAGCAGAGAGGCTGAAGATGGGGTGTGAGAATATCAGGAACCAGTCTGGGAAGTGGTAACTGACTAGAGATTTGATAGGGAAGAGGAGAGAGAGCTTTAAACCACAGGGCTTTTCTTGGGACAAAAGTACCTTAATGGAGCCTTTTGGCAGTGGAGCAAAAGAACACGGGTGGCCTCTAGGACTGAGGTCCCCACAGGAAGGCAGAAAATGAAGGTGATAAACTCAATGAAGGGCCAGGCGCAGTGGCTCACTCCTGTAATCCCAGCACTTTGGGATGCCGAGGCAGGAGGATCACTTGAGCCCAGGAGTTCCAGACCAGCCTGGGCAGCATGGCGAAACCCCGTCTCTACTAAAAAATACAAAAATTAGCCGGGCGCGGTGGCTCAAGCCTGTAATCCCAGCACTTTGGGAGGCCGAGGCGGGTGGATCACAAGGTCAAGAGATCGAGACCATCCTGGTCAACACGGTGAAACCCCGTCTCTACTA
>NW_016107427.1:5413054-5415187 GCF_001604975.1 Cebus imitator | reverse complement strand
AGGTGGGAGAATTGCCTGAGCCCAGGAAGTCAAGGCTGCAGTGAGCTGTGATCACACCACTGCACCCCAGCCTAGGCGACAGGGTGAGACCCTATCTCAAAAAAAAAAAAGAAAAAAGAAACTAAATGACAGGTAAGTGTCCATCCCAGAGGAGCACGGGGGAGAATGGATGTGGATGAAAGGGTGTGCTCCGCTTCTTGCTCTGGAACTTTGATAGATGAGCAGGCCTGGCACTTGAGACACAAATGAATTTCCACTCCGAAAATCTCAGAATCCCTAAGGAAATAGACCAACACACTTCATGCGGTTTAAGAAGAAATGTATTTCATAATAACAGAATATAAATATATTGGATGTATTTACAATGGATTCAGTTACTAATTCATACGCATAATTTTCTTATCTATAAGGCAGGAATAGTCGACAGATTAAAAATATTTGGAATTGTAGGGATGCATTTTAGAATTTCAGGCCAAGCTCCTGCAAAGCCCCTCCTCCGGGTCTTCACACAGCCAGTCCCTTCCTGACGCTTAGCTTCAGGTTCAAGGTTACCCCTCACGGCCAGGCGTGGTGGCTTACGTCTGTAATGCAAGCTCTTTGGAGGCCAAGGCGGGAGGATCACCTGAGGTCGGGAGTTCAAGACCAGCGTGACCAACCAACACGGTGAAACCCCGTCTTAAAAAAAGAAAAAAAAAAATCAAAAAAAAAAAAGGCTACCCCTCAGAGGACACCTCCACGGTCAGCCCAGGCTCTCTCCCCCCACCCCACTCCCATTCCGTTATACGCAGCACGGGGTCCTGATCGTCTCTTGATGTTTCCTCGAATATTTGATTTATTTATCTAATTTCTCCCACCAGGATAGAAGCATCAGGAGCTCCAGTCACCCGCCCACCTTTATCACTCCCCCCCAGCACACGGAACAACACGGGACGGAGTGTGCAGCGGCCGCGCGTGTCGGTCTCCACGCGCGTCGGTCTCCACGCGCCGCCCCTCAGCCTGCCCCTCCGAACCGTGCTCCGCGATCCGCCGCGGAACTGCCCTCGAGCGCTTCTCTCCTTCAAAGTAAGCGCGAGGCGACGCTTTCCCAGCAGAGGGCGCTGGAGGGACACGCAGGGGAGCAAGGCCTCGCGGCTTCCAGCCGGCCCCGGCGCGGGCGTGGGAGTGAGGACCACGGGGCCCCGGTCCCTCCCCTGGTGACAACCTGGCCTCAGCTCTCGCGACTGGAAACCAAGCCCCTGTGCAGCCCCGGTGCTCTGCAGGGCCGCAGCCCCCAACCCCGCAGGGCCTGTGCGCAGGAGGGTGTCCGGGGGCTCCAGACCAGCCCCGGCCTGGCCAAGCCGGGCACCCCCCGCCTGCCCTGGCTGAGCGCACACGCTCCAGAAGGTCCGGAGCCGCTCTGAGCCCTGCTGCCTTGGGCATCTCCCTGAGCCCTAGGGCAGCGGTCCCTCACCTTTTTGGCATCAAGGGCTGGTTTTGTGGAAGGCAATGTTTCCACGGACCTAGGGTGAGTGGGATGGTTCAGGATGGTTCAAGCATCTGACATTTATTGTGCACCTTATTATTATTACATTATAATATATAATGAAATCCTTATACAACTCACAATAACGTAGAATCAGTGGGAGCCCTGAGCTTGTTTTCCTGCAAGTAGGTGGTCCCATCTGGGGGTGATGGAGACAGTGACGGATCATCAAGCATCAGAGTCTCGTAAGGAGCGCGCAGCCTGGATCCCTCGCGTGCGCAGCTCACAGTAGGGTTCTCACTCCTGCGGGACTCTAATGCCGCTGATTTGACAGGAAGCAGAGTCCGGGCGGTAATGCGAGTGATGTAAATACAGATGAAACTTCGCTTGTTCACCTGCCGCTCTCCTCCTGCGGTGCGGCCCAGTTCCTAACACACCGACTGGTGCTGGTCCACGGCCCGGGGGTTGGGGCCCCCTGCCCCAGGGTACCCTGTTGCATTTCCTTACGTCTTGTTGTTATTCTTTTATTGTTACTAGTCGTTCTTTATGTGAAACTCTCCTGTTTTACCCATCCTTTGCCCCCTCTCTCCTCGGTGAGCTCTAACTGCTGCAACGTGACACTCTCTCCTTCCTCTTCTTTATTTTTTTATTTCTTTTTTTTTTTTTTTTTT
>NW_016107427.1:5390293-5412993 GCF_001604975.1 Cebus imitator | reverse complement strand
TCTTGCCCTGTCTCAGGCTGGAGTGCAGTGGTGCGAACTCCGCTCACCGCAACCTCTGCCTCCCTGATTCAAGTGATTCCCCTGCCTCAGCCTCCCTAGTAGCTGGGATTACAGGCGCATGCCACCATGCCCAGCTAATTTTTTGTATTTTTAGTAGAGTCGGGGTTTCACCATGTTGGCCGGGATGGTCTTGATCTCTTGACCTCAGGATCCATCCGCCTTGGCCTCCCAAAGTGCTGGGATTACAGGTGTGAGCCACCATGTCCAGCTGACCACTCTCTCCTTCTAAGCACCACTGCCCTATGCTGAAGTGTGACAGCTGGACAGAGAGAGAATTGGGGACTGGTTTCCGGGACAAATGTTAATCGCCTAGACTCACCAGTGTCTCTTTCTCTAAATTGTGGTGGGGAAGGTGAAGATAATCTGCATGCGAAGATGGGCGGGCAGTAGTAGTTGCCAGCCCTTACAGAGGGAAGACCACCTTCCAGCCCCTCTTCTAAACACGTCACTGTATTAACTCATTTAATCCATGCAACAATTCAGTGAAGTAGGTTACTAGTCTCAGCTCCATCTTACAGATGATGAAACAAAGATGCAGAGAGGTTGGGTAGTAAGGCCAAGGCCCCCCAGACTATGGCAGAACTCAGACTGGAACCCAAGCTGGCTGAGTCCAGAATCCAAGCTTTTTATCCTTCATGTAACAATTTAAGCAATAGTACACAAAACTGGAGACACCTTCTTTTAAAATTACCTTAGAATTAAGAGCTATGCATTAAACACATCCACCTGACGGCCAGTGGAAATGGGGAGAATGAGAGGGGAGATGAGCACAAAAGGAAATGACAAATGAATAAACAAAAATAGGAGTAGGGGTTTGCAAGCACGTGCATCCTGTGATGCAGGCAGTGAGGAGTGCAGCTGAGCCAGCCTCTGTGTAGGGCGGGTGGACAGGTGCGTGGGGTTCCTCACAGCAGTGACAATGACAGTGTTCTCTGCATCAGAAGGACATAGGGACGCAAAACCCAGATCAGATGAGGCAGGAAGGATTCTGACCCTGAGGAAGTGTCACTGAACCTGCTTGAGAACAACTCTCTGCTGGCTCCGTACATTTACAAAAACAGAACTGCAAGAAGGCCAGCTCTATAAGGGCAGGGCATTTGGTTCAGTGTCTAGAGCACAGCCTCAGACACTCAATTTTTGCTGAATAAATGCACAAATGGATGGACAGGCCAGGGGTCAATGTTTCCCTGGGAGGTCACAGGCTACATGGAAAAGCTGAGAGCTTGCAGCAGGGACCGTTCTCCTAAAGCAGAGTGGAGGCAGCTGTCCAAATGAATAAAGGCAAGATGCAGTCCAGCCAGCCATTGACACCCAGCCTCCTGCTTTGTTTCCAATTAGAATATAAATCTTTTAAAGAGCACATGTATTCTCAATCTTATTTCTACACTAAATCCGGGGATAAGCCCCCATCGGGTGTTCAAATAAGCTCTTTTCCACTTGTTTTTCTGCCCCTTGACGGGAGCAGGACACCTGATATTTAACAGTAAATTAAAGCAAGGAATTGATTTTAAATGTTAACAAGAAGTTAGCATACATCCAGCAAAGATGTTCTCTTAGAAACAGTTCTGTTTGCTTTTCGCTCTAGTCAGAAATAGGCCCTAGAACCTGCCCGGCATCTGGTTGCCAGAGCCAGCACCAAATTGCTACGTGCCCCCACAAGAATGCCCTTAATAAAATCTTTGGAGAGACATTTAAAAGTTGAGCACACAGGAGCACTAAAACTGCCATCCACAATCCAAGCGCATGACACGTTTTCTAAAGTTAGTGCCTCTTCTAGCACTAATTTTGTCTGTGTGACTTCACTGAGAAAAACTCCACACTCTTCCTTCTTTCTATCCTATTTTCAGTTACGCCAGAAAAGATCAACTTTCAGCATGCCAGAAGGTCTTCCCTAGCTTTTCCAAGCAGTAGTTTGAATCTTATATAGAATATTCCATAACCACCGAACATTTGGTTCGCGATGCCAATTTCTTGAGGATGAGGAGAAACACAATTGCCTCTGCCAAGGTACCAGCCCCTAGAGTCAGTAAGCCAATACTTACCACTTCATTTGAAAACCCATGCAGAGCCCACAGATGTGATTATATAATTACGATCAAATGGCAACCCGTGTGAGTCCTGAATCACTTGTCCTGGAATGGAGAGAGCTATTTATAATCACAGCGAGGCTGGGGAACAGAGTAACTGTGGTCAAAGGCAACCAATTTCTAGCCCAGAGGCTGAGGCTGAAAGGAAGCATCAGGATGCGGCAGCTGCCAGTTGTGAGCAGAACAGTTCTCACCGGCCACTAGCCACCTGTGAGCGGTCATGCAGGGCGGCAACCTTGGAGCAGAGGACCAGCCTTCACAGGGAATCGTCAGGGAGTGGTTCCTAGCAATAAGCCACCAGCTATCCTCGGCACAGAGAGGTGAGGCTGAAAAGAGCCCTAAGGCATCTTTTCTTGTATTCACTTACTGGGTTGAGTATTTTGGCTCCTTATAAAAGCACAGATTCCAAACAAGGAGTTTTGGAGGGGGCAGAGGCTCAGTGATAGGAATAAAATGGTTATTTTCATATTCACAGAGCTGAGTTTTATTTCCAAGGAGGGAAAACTGGGGACTAAAGTAGGCAAGTATCTTATTCACCAGAAGGATTACTGAGAGGACTTACCTGTGCATTCAGTAGCCAGCTGGGCAAGCGGGCCAAGCTGGGCTACAGCAATGTTGGCAGGAGGAATCTATAAAATATAATGCATTGGACAGTGGTTTCTATTACTACTCTCAGAGTTAATTACTTTAGAACTTTTGCATTAAAGATCTCTGACTTTCTGGCTCCAGGGAATGGAGCTAACGTTTGAAAGACAGATGTTGGAGAAGAATTACCTTAGCAGACATGAGGAAAGGCCTGACTCTCCTGTCAACGTAATGAGCTCATAAAAACCTCCCCACTTCACCCTGTGTTAAGAGAATGAAACGGCTCCTTCCAGATCCTGCTTCCAATTAATATTAACATTCCAGATCCCTTCCTCTCTATTTTTTTTTTTTTTGGTTATGAGATTCAGCTTTTTTTTTTACCTTTTATTTTTTTAATTGTTGAATAATAATTGTACACGTTCGTGGGGGCACATAGTGATGTCAACCACCGCCTCCTGGGTTCAAGCGATCCTCCTGCCTTAGCCTCCCTAGTAGCTGGGATTACAGGTGCCTGCCACCATGCTCAACTAATTTTTGTGTTTTTAGTAGAGACGGGGTTTCACCATGTTGGCCAGGTTGGTCACGAACTCCTGGCCTCAAGTGATCCACCTGCCTCAGCTTCCCAAAGTGCTTGGATTACAGGCATGAGCCACTGTGCCCGGCCTGACATTTCAATACGTATAATGTACGGTGATCAGATCAGGGTAATTAGCATAACCATCATCTTAAACATGTATCATTCATTTGGGTTGGGAACATTCAATATCTTCCTTTTAACTATTTGAAACTATGTATTACTGTTAACTAGAGTCATCCTACAGTGCTATAGAGCACTAGAAAGTATTTGTCTCATATAGCTGTAATTTTGTAGCCTTCCACAAATCTCTCCCTACTCCTCCCTTCTCCCTACCCTTCCCAGCCTCTAGCATCCTCTGTCCTACTTTTTATTTCTATGAGATCAACTGCTTCTTTGCTTAAAGTGTTCTCATTTCATTCCATATATAACTAGCCAAAAATCATAAACATTTGAAAGAATTGTTAGCTAATTATCACTAGGACATTAATTACTATTGAGCAACTTCAATCTCCTTAGGATTTACAAGGCACTATAAATTAGTTTCTTGTGGCTGCTGTAACAAACTGCTACAGACTTAGTGGCTTTGAACAACAAAATATGTCCTTTTACAGTCCGGAAAGTCAGAAGCCTAAAATCCAGGTGTTGGCAGAGCCAGGCTCTTTCTGGAGGCTTTACAGAGGAATATATTCCTCATTTTTTCTGGGACCTATGAGGCTCATGGCCCCCTCCTGCATCTTCCAAGTGCACCCTTCCAACCTCTGGTTCCATCCTTCAGCTCCTGTTTTGGCTGGTGTCACTGTTGTCTGCCATTTCTAAGGACATTGTGATGACACTGAGCCCACCCAAATAATCCAGAATCATCTCCTCCCTCTCAAGATCCTTAATTTATCAAATCTGCAAAGTCCCTTTTGCCATAGAGGGTAACATCCCCATAGGTTCTGGGAACTAGAATGTAGACATCTTGGGGGACCCATTCTTGAAACTGCTACAGGCATCTACTGTGAGCCGTTGCCTACTGTGGAGAGCTGGGGGTGCACAGACTGAACTCTCACCTCCCATCTCCTCTGTGTTCCTCTCAACATCCAGAGAAGCCAATCAGAGTAACTGGTGACAGAGCAGCCCTTCCCCCATAAACAATGGAAAATGTTTGAAGATGTAGGACATCAGATGTGGCAGTACTGTGACCTCTTGGAGAGCAAAATGAGATAAGCCCTATGATTTGCCCAGTTATCTGACTTACAGCACTTTCTGTATCATAGTATAGGGAAGGCAAGTCCATGCCTATTTTTATTTTGCCTGGGATGTCCCCGTCCCCTACTCCTCTTCCCTGGATCCTCCATCTTCTGCTCCTCCTTCCAGGGTTGGAGTGTGCCACTTTCTTTACCTGTAAAAGACTCTTCATCCACTGTAAACCAGCGCATAGGAGTGCATAGTAATCGTGCCGAGCTGAGTGGAGAAGACGAAGATCAGAGTTTGGTTGCTAAGACTGTGGGAAGGAATGGCACAGAGTACGGCGTGGTTGGAGGCGCTTCACGGAGGAGTTGCAAAAACTTACACAGGGGTCTCCTTGAGTCTCTGGCTGAATAGTAAGTTGGGGATATAGAGGATGAGATTTCATAAAGCCAGGCAAAGCTTTTAGCAATAAACAACCAGCTATCCTTGGCACAGAAAGATGAGGCTGAAAAGAGCTACACAGAGATTCCAGAGCTTGCAAAGAGTCAAGTGACACAGGAGCACCAACTTACAAGAATTCATAGATCTCAAAAATACCCTAGGAACTCAGTTGAGGCCTCAGAAATGCCATGTCTCAGAAACTATGGTTCTCTAGCTGTGAAGCAAAAGCTACTCTATACTCACCCTAACATGCTTAAAAATAAGACTGACAGAATCATGCTGAACTACATACAAGGAAATTAGCTACTTGCCAGAACAAAACTCAGGCCAAGTGTGGTAGCTCATGCCTGTAATCCCAGCACTTTGGGATGCTGACACAGCTGGATTTCTTGAGTTTAGGAGTTCAACACCATCTGGGCAACATGGCAAGACCCCTTCTCTACAAAAAAAATATAAAAATTCACCAGAGGTGGTGGCATGTGCCTATAGTGCCAACCACTTGGGAGGCTGAGGTGAGAGGATCACTCAAGCCAAGGAGGTCAAGGCTGCAGTGAGCTGTGATCACACCACTGCACTCCAGCCTGTGTGACAGAATGAGGCCCTGTCTCGAAACAAAACCAAAAACCAAACACACACACACTCAAACACAAACAACTTCAGTACACTTCAAAGAAGACAATATAATCCACACACTTTACAAGCTACCATTCACAATGTCCAGCATAAAATAAAAACTTACTAGACATGCAGACAGGACAATTGACCTGATACCGGGAGAAAAATGTCATTAGAAAAAGACCCATTCACAATAAGAAGTATAAAAGTATCAAACCAGAACCTTGAAGTAGCTATTAGAAGTATGATCATAGACAGCAAAACATGAGCATGATGAGGGAATGTAGGGATCTCAATCAAGAAACAGGATCCATAATGAACAGTGGAAATTCTGGAATAGAAAAACACAGCATCTGAAATAAAATGTTCACCGGTTGGGTCTAACAGCAATGTTTGCACTAGAAGAAAAGCTCCTTGAACTTGAAGACTGGGAAACAGAAACTATCCAAACTTAAAAACAGAGAAGAAAAAAGCCTGGAGAAAAATGAATAGGGCCTCAACAACTGTGAGACAAAATAGAGTGGTCCGGTAGACAAGAAATTGGAGTCCCGGAGGAAGAGTAAATAAAAATAATTTTTTTAATCTTTTTTTCTTTTCTTTTCTTTTTTTTTTTAAAGACGGGGTTTCACCATGTTCGTCAGGCTGGTCTTGAACTCCCAACCTCAGGTGATCCACCCACCTTGGCCTCCAAAGTGCTTGGATTACAGGCGTGAGCCACCATGCCTGGCCAAATAAAAATAATTTTTTAAAAAATAATGGCCAAAATATTTTCAAGTTTGATGAAAGATTGAAACCCACTGTCTTAGCTCATTTGGGCTGCTGTAAGAAAAGATCACAAACTGAGTGGCTTAAAAGCAACAGAAATTTATTTCATACAATTCTGGAGTTAGAGAAGTCCAAGATCAAGGCTTCAGTGTCTGGGATTATAAGGATACTAATCCCATTCGTGGAGGCTCTTCCCTCACGAGTTAACCGCTACCCAGAGGTACCACCTAATACTGTCATATTGGTAATTAGGTTTTCAACGTAAGAATTTTGGGGAGGACACAAACATTAGCACACACAAACCCTCAGGCAGAATATCACAAAAAAAATAAAACACTGAGATATATCATAATCACATTTCTGAGAACTAGTGATGAAGGTCATCCTAAAAGCATCCAGAAAAAAAGAGACATTACACAGTGGAGAACAGGGATAAGAATGTTCCTTTTATCCTAATCAAACCTAAAATGAGGTCATAGGTCAATGCAATGAAACATCTTTAAATAACACAAAGAATAAAACAAACTGACAACTTAAAATTTTATATTCAGCAAAAAAACCTTTCAAAAATAGACATGCAAAAAGGACATTTTCAGAGCCCCTCTTCCCCCAAAAAAAGTCTGCAGAATATTTCATCAGCACACCTGAACAGCCAGAGATATTAAAGGAGGTTTTACACACAGAATAAAATGATACCGGGTGGAAACTCAGAAAGGTGTAGAGGAATAAAGAATTCCAGAAATGGCAAAAATGAGTTCAAAATGAGGGTAGGTATAAAAGAATTTCTTTTTTTATGATGTCTTTAAAAGTTAATGGGCTGTTAAAAGCAAAAATAACAATTGTGGGGTTTTAACATTTTGTAGAAGTAAAACGCATGCCATAAATAGCAGAAAAGACAGTGGAGGGGTGGAATTACACTGCCATATGGTTATTACATTATACACATACATTATACACAAATTACATAATCTATTTGAAGGCAGACTGTAAGTTTAGAGTGTCTACAGTCATCCCTCAATATCCATGGGGAACTGGATCCAAGACCCTCTGCAGATACTGAAACCCAGAGATGCTCAAATTCCTTATGTAACGTGGTATGGTTTGCATATAACCTCACACATCCTCCTGAATACTTTACATCATCTCTAGATTACTTATGATAACTAATACAACGTAAATGATATGTAAATGGTCATTACATTGAATTGTAAAGTGTGTATTATCCTGTAGTAATGTTTTAACTACTTATGATCCGAGGTTGGTTGAATCTGTGACTGTGGAACGTGTGGATATGGGAGGCTGGCTGCATTGTAAACCCTGAGCCATCATCACCAGAAGGAAAAGTGAAATCGTCTGGAGGGAGAAAGAGGGAGGAGGAAATCAACAACTACAGCAAAGTGCTACTATCAAAGTCAACAGCACAGACAGGCACAGGGTGTGGGGGACACAGTGAGGTCAGCCAGCTTTTGCAGACCTTAGTATTAATTAAGCATTTCCAGAGAAGGTACCAGACCCAGGGAATGGGACCTGGAGGAGAATGCCTCAGGGGACAGCTCCAAGAAGAAGGAAAAGCAGGTATGACAGAACCAGGCTGTGAGGGAGCCAGCCTTCTACAGAAAAAAGACCCCTCTGTGCCTACTGTGAAATTACTAGACCACCAGCAGGAGCAAGGAGTATGCGGAATAAACACCCAAGTGAAAGTATTTGCATATTTCAACAGAGAATGTGTGTGCACGTGTGTGTGCGCGCACTCGTGTGTGTGTGTGTGTGTGTGTGTGTGTGTGTGTGTGTGTTTGCAGAAGCTCATTTCACTTGTTGATCAAGACATTCCACTTCATGGATTTTAATCTCTTATTGCCACTATTTCCTGTCCCATACCCCCAGAATTTCTGATTCTTAATTACAAAGAGAAACTGACAAAGTCCTTACATTAAAGAAGGCTTTCTGTAGAAACACACCCCTAGGCCTAGGAAAGTTCGGTAATCTACCCCAGTCAAACAGGTGATGGGAGATAGAGCTGAGATTAGGACTCAGACAGCTGGGCTCCAGGATCTGCCTTCTTAGACACTATGCTCCTCTTCCCCAATCATAAACACAGAGGAGACTTCTTTTCCTCCTTCCAGGCTTGGACTGTGCCCCTTTCCCTGGAAGAGATTTTCTTCATTCATGGTTTTGTCCCCAGGAGTTGGCTGCCTTTTTTGCAGCATTGGCAACAAAGTCTCTTCCAGGGAAAGGGGCACACTCCAAGCCTAGAAGAAGAAACTGAAATCAGAAGACCCAGGGAAGTAAGGGGCATGGAAAAGAGAGATATCCCAGGAAAATGAACAGCAATTGCACAGACACAGTGGTGTGAATGCACCTGGCTTTCTCAGGATGATATGTGGGGAAGGGATACCCAATACCAGAAGAGAGAGGATGTTGGCTGGAATGAATAATGAAAAAGGAAAATTGTTCTGAGAAGTCACAGATTAAAATAAACCTAGAGTCAAACCCAAGCAGCTGGAGGGGACCATGGCCAACTGTGAGCGTAGCTTCATTGCGATCAAACCAGATGGGGTCCAGCGGGGTCTTGTGGGAGAGATTATCAAGCGTTTTGAGCAGAAGGGATTCCGCCTTGTTGGTCTGAAATTCATGCAAGCTTCTGAAGACCTTCTCGAGGAACACTACATCGACCTGAAGGACCGTCCATTCTTTGCTGGCCTGGTGAAATACATGCACTCAGGGCCGGTAGTTGCCATGGTCTGGGAGGGGCTGAACGTGGTGAAGACAGGCTGAGTCATGCTCGGAGAGACCAATCCTGTGGACTCCAAGCCTGGGACCATCCGTGGAGACTTCTGCATACAAGTCGGCAGGAACATTATACACGGCAGCGATTCCGTGGAGAGTGCAGAGAAGGAGATCGGCTTATGGTTTCACCCTGAGGAACCGGTAGATTTCAAGAGCTGTGCTCAGAATTGGATCTATGAATGACCAGACGGCAGACCACAATGCTTTTCACATTCATTTCCCCTCCTTCCCACTGGCAGAGGACCAGGCCATAGGAAATCTAGTTATTTACAGGAGCTTCTTCATAATTTGAAGGGAAACTCTTGGAGCTGTGAGTGCTCCCTGTACAGTGTTACCATCCCCTACCTCGGATTAAAATGCTTCCTCCCAACAGAGGATTCATGGAGTTAAAATAAATAAATAAATAAAATAAATAAATAAATAAATAAAATAAAATAAACCTGGAATGTGTTGGCCACCTCTTCTTAGAAGTGGATATTGAGCAAAACTCTTCTTCAATCTGTTAGGCCAAAGGTGAAAGCCTGGGACATGCAAGCTCCCCTCCTTTTATGCAGCTAATTATACCCAGAATCCAGATGCGACTTGATGAGTTAATAAAGATCCATTCAGAGTCTATCCAGAGACAGAGCTAGACACAGATGTGGCCCCTGTCCTCATGGAGCTTGTAGGCTAAAGGAACAGACACAGAAAGCAAGCAAGTATAATGCAGCCTGGTAAGTGCTGTTCCAGGATTGATTCCATGAGGCAAACCTGGAGACAAGCAGTTGAGCACAGCAGTTAATTTGGGACAAGAGCCAAGAAATACTCACGGAGGAGCGGGGGGAATGAGATAGAGAAAGAAAGGAACCTATGTAGAGTGCACAGTGGGCACCTGGGCCCAACCCCACTGGGGACGTCTGGGAGGCTGCATATATGGTACATGTCCCCAGGCTGTCCTGGCAAGAAGGTAGAAGCTGGGTGTTTAGCCATCACCTCCCACCCACCACTGATAAAGGGCGGCTCTGGACACACAAATTTGTTGACATTCAGTGAGACCCTGTTCTAGCATGCAATCCCGAGGAAGGAGAAGGCGGCCCTGGGGCAGAAAAGCACATGCAAGGGTAAAGGCAGTCCTCAGGCAATGTGGAGATTCAGGAGGCTTCCTGGATGAGCTGATGCTTAAGCTAAGAGCCAATTGCAAAGCTGGAGTTGGATGGGCAAGGAGGAGGAAGGAGTAGCGTATCCCACGTAGGAATGGCACTAACCATATTCACCAAAACTGCTTATGTGTGTATTTTGTTCCCCAAGGAGAGTAAATTCTTATGAAGACAATGATTAGGTCTTATTTATCTTTTTATAAGCCTTTCTCAAGCATGTGTTCCCTTTGGGCTGGGCTAGAAAAATCTAAGATAAAGAAGTGTGGGGCCAGGTGCAATGGCTCAAGCCCGTAATCTCAGCACTTTGAGAGGCCAAGGCAGGTGGATCACCTGAGGTCAGGAGTTCAAGACCAATCTGGTCAATATGGTGAAACCCTGTCTCTACTAAAAAACAAAAACAAAAATTAGCCAGGCATGGTGATGGATGCCTGTAATTCCAGCTACTGGGTAGGCTGAGGCAGGAGAATTGCTTGAACCCAGGAGGCAGAGGCTGCAGTGAGCTGAGATCGCGCTACTGCACTCCAGCCTGGGTGACAGAGCGAGATTCCATCTGAAGAAGAAGAAGAAGACGCAGCAGCAGTAGCAGCATGGGACAAGATGTAAAGGTAACAACTGGTCTACCACCTTTCTAACTTCAGAAAGAGATGGCGACCGAGAATGACCACGATGAAACTCTTACGACCACAAAAAAAGTGTAAAAATTGCCCAGAGGTGTAACTTTGAGTGGGACAGACCATGCAATTTGTTTTTTTAAAAAATATTTTTTTACAAATCAAATTCTATTTTTTAAATTAAAATGTATTGAATGTATAACATTCTATAAGTAGAATCACATTATACATGCCAAATTTAAAAAATATCCACAATACGCTGTGGGAGCTATTTATACCCATCGACGTAGCTCTAGAATGTTCTAGAATATCATATTGTATCAGATTTCTATGCATTAGCCTATCTATACCTTATGGTCTTTAAAGAAGGCTAACCCAAGTAAATACTTGCTTTCTTTTTTCTTCATTTCCTTGAACGTTTCCTGCATTTTCTTTGAACTAAGAAGCCATTTTCCTCAAGTATTTATTCACACCATAGCCTAAGGAAGAATGCAACGCATCATGGTTTTGCGGGTCTAGGCCATTCCTTTATTTTGGGGGTCTTTGATGTCCGAGAGTAAGTTCTCACCAGCGCTGACCTCATTGTTTGGACACAGGCTCCTGCTAGACCTACGTTATACTGACATCTGCTGGTCATCTCAAGGTCATGGTCAGTAAGTAGTAGTTATTCAAAATGGAGACAGACTGTTTTCCCAGAGCATGCTGAACTTAATTTTTCCTCAGTTTACAAGGCTTTAACCAAGATATGCACCAATTTTTCCAGGTAGCCACGTCGATAATAGAATACAACTCTGTTGGGTGTTTTCTCCATCTCTATTTTATCTATTGCTGCTACCTGCAAATGGTTAGATGAGATATCATCATTCAACACTACCCCGGGAGCATTTGTGATGGAAAAGGGAAAAATAAATGGGAAACTTACACAAACTGTTGCCCATTTCTTTTGTTTTCACAAATTATCCTCAGAGCCTGAGCTTAGGTCCTCCACAGAACGAACAGAAGGGGGATGGGAGGACAGGGAACACGGAGAAACGGCTTTGAGAGGAGTTTGTGTCCAGCGCCAGCTCTTCACTCTCCATTGCACGGTGTCACGGTGGCTCCAGCCACTCATAAGAGCCAGCCCCATCACAGGAATTTCAGTGGCAGAAAACTAAAATGGTTATCCATGATTCTGGAAAATTGAACCGGAACCTTCCAGAACCTGAGTTCCTACAGAGAGAAACTCCTCCTAGAGAATGAGCTACTCCCCTTCCGTCCATGCCTGCCACTCACCATGGTGTACCTTAGCCCTTGCCCCTTACATGACGCTGTGGTCCCAGAAAGCAATTAGACTCCCAGGTCCCATGGAGCTGGGTTCAGATCACCTCTCCAGCCCTCATCTGGGTGAACATGAGTTAGTAATAAAACTTTTCTAGACTCACTTTCCTCAACTGTAAAATACATAAATTACGCTAACAACACGGAATGGAAATGTGATCGTGAGTACTGAGATGGAATCACTTTCCCCCTCAGCCTCGCAGCAGATGTCCAGCCTCTGTTCTCTCTCTTTTTTGGCTTAGTTTCCAAGTCTTATTCAAGAACTCATACAAAATATTCTGGATAAATGATGTCTAATCTTCATCTTCCTCCTCTTCTCTTTTCTGGTTAATTTGGATTTTGTCAAAGGCCTTCTCTGCATCAATTGAGATAATCATGTGATTTTTGTCTTTGGTTCTGTTTATGTGGTGAATTACGTTTATAGACTTGCGTATGTTGAACCAGCCTTGCTTCTGGTTAATTTGGAAGTAACATAATTTGTAATTCTCTGTGCTGTTAGTAACAAGATGCAATTCACACGGAGATGGTTACTCAAATATTTTTTGGTGAGATATTGAAAATACCATTTGGAAAAATAAAGCACCTCCTCCTTCCTGCCTCGTTGGCCTGCTCCCTGTGAGAGCCTGGATCTTAAAAGCAATCTCCATCTTCTGTCCACACCTGCAATCAAGATGTTCCCCACTACAGCACCGAAGCCACTCTCATCAAGCCCATCTGTGACCCATTGATGATTTTTACATCCTCATCTGGTTTGCCTTCTGAGGATTTCATCACACCCACTTCCCTGGTTTTCCTTCTGCTCCATTCAGATTGACTCCTTTACTGGATCTTCCTCCTCACCCCTCTCAGAAGGGGCAGCTCAGAGGTCACCCTTAGATGCTCATCTTTGACTTTCCTCTAGTTGAGGTCCCACAGCTGTATCATCTCTATGCTGATGATGCCTATACCAATAGCTCAGCTCTACCTCTGAACTCCAGGCTCAGATAGCCAACTATTTCCAGGACATCTCTTTTGGATGCTGTGCGGGACATTTTTACATACCACCTCACATCCTCTCAGTCCACCCTTTTGCTCCAGCTGTTGCTGTGGTAACCAGCTGCAGACAGGAGGGGCTGATTCCACCTCCAGCCTGGGGCTGCACACACCTCTTGCTTCTTTCTCAGGACGATTTGGCTGCTGCAGCTGTGGCACCTGCAGGAGCCCACCCACTCACTCGTCAGGGGGGAGCCATCGTACACCTGGAAGAGCAAAAGAGTTGACACGCCCGAGCAGCCCTTGGTTGGGGGTGGAAGTTGGTGGTGATCCTGTCCCCTCCCACTTCCCAGCAAGACGGAGCCCAGATGTTCACAGCAGGGATCAGCTCCAGAACATACTCTGGGCTGGGCTTCCCTCCTCAGTCTCACTTCTTCCTAGTCCCTGAGATCGCTTTCCCACACAAATGATGTGCAGCTCTGCTCTTTTCAGAGGATTTGCTTGTGGGGGGAATCCAAACTAAGGCCGCCCAAACATAACAGAAAATGCTACTCTCCCAGCTCCATTTCTCCCCTGCCCCATCTTAGCATCTCAACAAATGGAACCGATGGCAGTCGCAGCCTGTCTGGACCAGCCATGGGGAAGACACCTGCCTCAGGAGTCACTGTGCTTCAAAGGACATGTACACACCCACATGCCACACATGCACATATGTGCCCACACAACACACATGAACTCACAACACACAACACACATGCACTCACAACACACACCACACACAACACACACAATACACATGTACATACACAACGCACATGCACTCACAACACACATGCACTCACAATATACACAACACACATGCACTCACAATACACAACACACATGCACTCAACACACACAACAGATGTGCACTCACAACACACATGCACTCACAACATACACAACACTCACACACTCACAATATACACAACACATGCACTCACAACACACAACATGCATGCACTTGCAACATGCAACACATGTGCACACACAACACATGCAATCACAACACAAATGCACTCACAACACACAACACAGGTGCACTCACAACACATGCAACACACATGTACACACAACACATGCATGTGCAATGTGTATGCACACAGTACACATACATGCACAATACACATGCACACTTGCATGCACGCCACACATCATACATGCACGTACCCAACACACGCATAACCCCAATACAAAGCACATATGCACACGTGCATACATGTATGCAGTCAGCACACACACACACACACACACACATCCCACAGACGTTTTGTGCTTATGCTTATGACCCAGAGACTATTCAAGTAAATTTCTCCTGGCCACCTGCCCTCCCTCCCCCTCCCACGGCGTTGTCTCTGCTCTCTGGAAATCAGCTGTGGCATCAAGGGCTATGGCATTCAGTCTTGCAAGTAACAGTTAACAACGCTGAGCCCTTAGGCCAGGTCTTTAACCTCTCCCTCCATTTTCTCATTTACAGAATGGGCATAATCATGATGAGTCTGCAATACAGAATGCACGCGATGTTGGCAAGACACTCGGTGCTCCTTCAGCGATTGCTGTCGCTGGAGCGCGTCGGATCCCACGTGACAGGGCAGGTCTCGGGATGGTGCTGCGAGCACCCCGGGTTGGAGCTCGTTTCCCAAGGCAGAGTGTCCCCAGGCTACTGCTTTACGGGTGAGCACAAACCCCAGGACAGGAGGGAGGGACGGGGCAAAGCGAGGATGCTAAGAGGCCAGTCGCCGGTGTGGACTCTGTGACAGCCTGCACGCTCCCAGGACAGCGCCCTGGAAGCCTTACAGACCTCTCGGGAGCATCCCTTGGAGAGTACCCCCCTACCCCACCCAGTCCTCAAAGAAGGTCACACTGCGTGGGAGTGGCTCCAAGGAGGGCCCTGTGTGGCTGCAGCAGGGAAGCCCAGGGTGGGAGGCGAGAGGGGCAGGCGTGAGCAGGTGGGGCACTGTCGGGTGCACACATGTGAAGCTGGTCAGACTCACCCCAAAAGAACACAAGGAATGGCCGGGCGCGGTGGCTCACACCTGTAATCTCAGCACTTTGGGAGGTGGAGAGGGGTGGATCACAAAGTCGGGAGTTCAAGACCAGCCTGGCCAAGATGGTACAACCCCATCTCTAATAAAAAGACAAAAATTAGCTGGGTGTGGTGGCACATGTGCCTGTAATCCCAGCTACTCGGGAGGCTGAGGCAGAGAATTGCTTGAACCTGGGAGGTGGAGGTTGCAGTGAGCAGAGATCGGGCCACTGCACTCCAGCCTGGGCAACAGAGCAAGACTTTGTCTCAAAAAAAAAAACAAAAAGAACACAAGGAGCACCTGGGGAACCTGAACTGGGACAGAAGAGGCTCTGACGCACCCTTGTTTCCAAATCAAATCATCCTCCCTGCGGTGCCCTCCGGCTCTCTGACCTTTGTTTTCTTTCTTCTCTTGACTCCTGTTACCTCCACATTTCTCAACTCTTACGGGAACATTTGGGCTTTTGAGGATTCTGTTAGCCTAAAAATCATCCTCTCATTCTGCCGGGGAAATTGACCATGCTGAGCTTGCCGGGTTCCACCTGCAGAGCCACTCACGCTCCAGGCCGGGTTCCACGCCCGGCAGTGTGGCTGCCGCCGCCGTGGATTCTGTTGCTATCATTCCTGTGGTTGCCAGCACTGTGTTGTGATATGTCGTGTTGTGTTGTACTGTGTTGTTGTTTGGCGGTGGTGGTGTTTGAGTCCTAGGGTCGCTGAAAACCCCAGAATTCTTCAAATCCAGAGCTTGAAGCAACTGAGTCTGCCATAACCCCTTAGTTCCCACAGTACCTAGCATGTGCCAGATGCACAGTGAATGAGGACTGATTGAGCAATGTCCCTGGGGGATAAATATCATTACGTTGGAAGCAAATAAACAGTGGTAGCAGACACCCAAATCAGCTATTTATAGGTGACTCCCAGAGGTGGGACTGGAAAGTCCCAAATTCATATGACATGCAGAGTCTGCACCATGAGGAACTGGACAGAGCAGGGAGTGGAATGTGTTGGATGCTGCCCAGCAGGCTCCAACCTGCTTGGTGTGAGTGAGTGACGCTTGCCACCGGGACTTTCCTCGACCCGGAAATCTTCAAACATTCCATTGTGGGAATGGCTGCTTTTGATTTCCCTTAAAGCTTCAGCCTAAATTAAACCCAAGTGGTGGTTGTTATCTGCACAGGGAGCCAAGAGTGTGGGGCCACAGGCAGAGGCCATGCAAGGAACTGGAAGCTCCTTGGCCACCATCTGTGGGTTGTGGCTTTCATGGATGGGCTGGCCGGGATGCGGCCCCCCCTCATGCCACAGCTTCCCACCCTCTTCCCAAGAAAATGAGGTTGAAAGGGGTATATTTTTTTTTTGGTCTTGTTTCATTTATTGCTGAATTCCTGGGCCCTAGACCAGTGTCTGGCCAATGAGAGTTCAATAAGTATTTCAATAAGTCAATCAGTCAATCAATCAGTCAACTGTAGACTTAGATGAGCTAAGAATTAAGCAGACTAAAATTTTTGGCTGCCTACTTAATATCACAGAACCAATCCAAACTGGTATTTACTGTATTCATTTCGGACTTCTCTACATAATCTATCTCTCTCTCTCTCTCTCTCTCTCTCTCCCTCCCCCCCCACCACCCCTCTCACAAAAACAAAAACACTACCCACTCACTTCTTGAATTATAGGAGAATATGGGCCTTGGGGTGAAAAATTCCTCAATGCATATAAATTCCTTCCTGTTCCACTACCACCGTCTCCAAGCATCTCATTGGGGGCAAAAAAAAAAAAAAAAAAATTTAAAATTGTGTCTGCATATGAAACCTCTCAAAACCAAAGAGAGAACACAAGGATTTTTCCCTCTCTATATTTTGAAATTGGCTCAGAAAGGAGTTTGAGAAAATCTTGTCCATCTGCTACCCAGCCTTCACTCTGCTGAGCATTGCTCAGTCAGGGTTACATGAAGCTGAAGAAATAATGGAAAGGCACAGAAAACCTCATCCCAACCCACACTGCTAAGCATTTTCCAAAACAGCATTCTTGCCAAATGGGCTTTTGGCTCCATCCACTCGAACAACTTTCTTGCTCGCTGCTAAGAGGAGGCGTCTTGGCAGGGAAAGGAACGCATGGTGTGAGTCTGACATTCCATTCCAGTGGAGACGCTGGGTAGGAGACAGGTGACGCTACCTAGTGTCCTCTGCATAAAGCATTCCTCCCACTGCCAGTTCCACCAGGCAGCTGCCTCTCTGCCCCACGCTGCCCCCAGCAGCTGCTTCCTGAGGGATTCATTTCACGGATGTGTGTGTTTAGGGCATGTGGTCTGCCAGGCATGGTGGTAAGTGCTTGATGCATGTGAACTCTATACAACCTAAAAGGTCAGTATTACTGTTCTGCCTATTTTATAGATGAGGAGGCTGAGTCCAAGTCAGGGACCTTGCCCAAGGCCACATGGCTGGGAGATGTCAGAGCCAGGATCCCTCCCAGGGCCTTTGGTTCCAGTGTGGGCTTCACCAGAACATGGTGCTCTTCCTCTTGTGGGCCAGACCAGCCTGTATCTTGCCCCTCCGGTGCCCAGGTGGCCACAGAGCTGATCTGACCCAACCTCCTCCTGAAGAGGAGTTGGAAGATGTTCTCCAGAACCCATCCCACCCATGTGGGGTCTTCCAGGACCCATTCCCTTCCATTTGTCATTTAAACTGGAGGGCCAGGCCTCTCAGAGGAGAGGCTTCTGGCTGCTTGACACTGATGCACATGCAACAAAGAGCCAGTATGTGCCACGCTCCACCACAGTGAGTGTTCTCGGCATTCTGGAAAATCTTCAACAATTTTCTCCCATCCCTTGCTTTAGTCTGAGGACTGTCTGAAAGACTAAGCTGGGGGTGGGAGCCACCAAGGATTTTCTGAGCATGCTGGAGAGGCTGAAGTTGGCCCTGGGGTCTTGTAAGGAACATACATGCAAGAAGGTGCAGAGTCCCGCGTCCCCAGTTTTACTGCTGTTGGTCACCACTAACATTTGCTTTGTAGACCATTGACCATTTCAATATTTATTTGGTTATAAATGCCCCCATCAGTAGTTGTCAGCCCCAGGGCACCTTGACCTTAGAAGCACTCCTCAGTGTGGGAAAGCAAACCAGAGAAGGTGGTCAGCAATGTGCTCATGCAGAGAAAAGAGAAGGGAGGGATGCATCCAAGGCACTTCTGGAAAGAAAGCAGATAAAGAGAGAAAGGGATACAGAGAGCTCCACGCCTTGAAAATGAGCATGGACTCCAGAATCCGCAGCGTGACCTCTGCAGGTGGCCTCACCTGGGGAAGAAAGGACATGGCTTGGATCAGTTGTTTGCCACCGTGTCTCTCCCCCATTAAACTTCTCCATCCAAAGAAATCTTACTCAGAAGCCTGTCTCAGACCTGCCTGCAGGAGGATTCCCTGCTGGCCAGAAGGTGCAGGACTGATGCCCACTGTGGAGTTTAGTGTTTGTTTTCTCCTTCTCACCCATGCCCAGACACCCATAGGGTGCCAACCTTTGCCCTGTGGGGATCCTTGCAATCCCAGCAGCCCAGAAACCCTCATCCGGATGCCAGGGTCAGAGGGTCAGTAACATGTCAGAGACTTCTGGCACGACAAGTGAGGCCCCAAGATGCTGAAAAATGTAACTCAGAGTCCCACAGCTAGGCAGGATTGCTCTCAGGCTTATTTGACATCCAAGTCCTTGATGTTCCTATGGGAATGTACTCACTCAGCTGGAGGTGGAACATCAACAGGTGGGCAGGGCTGGCTCCTCCTGAGGCCAGGAGGGAGAATCGGCTCCTGGCCTCCCCAGCTTCGGGTGGTGGTGGTGGTCGCTAGTGTCCCTTGGCTTCCTTCTGGCTCTGCCATTGTCTTCATACGGTGTTCTCCCTGTGTGTGCATGCGTGTGTCTGCGTCTATACCCAGATTCCTTCTTTCTGTAAGGACACCAGTCATAATTGATTAGGGACCGACTCTACTCAGCATGATCTCATCTTAACTAACTCCAACTGCAATTACCCTAGCCCCAAATCAGATCACATTTGGAGATTCTAGAGGTTAGGACTTTAACATGGACTTGGGGGGAGACACGATTCAATCCACAACAATTCTTAATCAACGGGTAAGGCACGTGTAAGTGAGGCATGAATCCCAACTTTCTTATTTCATTTGAGGAACGAAGGGGCTGGGCTGCTGCTTCTCTTTGTTCATATGTGTTACAAAGCGAGAAACTTCATTCCTAGCTAAAGCAGGACTCCCACCATCTCTCCTGGCTGGGAATGGGGCATCCAGACTCTCACTGCAGCTGATCTGAGAACAAGAGTGGTCCTCCCCACCTATTAACTCCACGCCTTTCCCAGGAGACAGGAAAATGATGCGTTGGGTGTCGGGGGCCTTTCAAGCATTCGGTGGGGGGATTTGGCCACGCCTTTCTCTCTAGAAGCCCAAAGTAGGAAACTGTTAAAGGGGGCTGCTCCCTAGGGGAAAGAAGGAGTGAGCAGTTGAGCAGCACACTGGGATATAGCCCGTGCCTCGAGCACACAAGGCACCATTGCCTCCAAGAACACGTGCATTAGTTCATGCTTTGGGGGAAGCACTTCTAAGCACCCATCGTATAGAATGCATCTGCCTGTCTCTGGAAGCTCAAAGGGTCTCACTGGGTTCCTTCAGGGGTGGAAGGTGCTGCTCAACAGACAGCAGGACCCGCCTCCCAGGCTCCCCCACTTCCCCCAGTAGGAAGAGGGGTTCATAAAATTGGGCTCCCATGGACGGCCCCCCAAGTGCCAAGCCCTGGGTACCATGCTTGTGCAGGACAGCGAACTTCCTCTTGCTGACCTGTGATGGAAGGATAGCATGCCCAGTTTACAGAGGAGGAAATTGAGGTCCCAAGAAGCTGAGAAACCTTACTGGAAGTCCCACAGCTAGGCAGCATTGCTCTGAGGCTTACTTGAGTTCCAAGTCCTTGTTCTTCCTGCAGCAGCAAGCTGCCATTACATACATTATATTCAGCATACAATGCTGAATGTATTTCCTCTAGAGGTTGATCAAAACGACATCAGGAAATCAGTGGTGCCTACAGAAACCAGTGTTTACAAGTCACATCTTTCAAGACAGGAATGGGAAGCAAATGCTTCTGGGGGATCGTGATGACAAGGAGGTGAATTCTTCCTGCGAATATGATTGTGGAGTTACCGCGTGGCGTGATAAGTGAGAGAGGGCATCAGAGTTAAAAATAAACATTAAAAAATGCTCTCGAACACCATTTGGGGGTTGAAGGCATACAGGAAACTGGGACACTGATCAAGCCCCAGTGGGACAGGCTATTCCGAAGGAAGCCCCGAGGAGAACCATGACTCCACCTGCTCCCTTCTGCCGGAAGAGTAGAGGCACCCGGGCAGCTTCACTCGCTCAGGCAGGATGGAGGCAACATAAATGCTTCCTGCACCAAAGCATTCGGAGCTAGGTTAGGAAAGTACAGACAAGAAGAAAGTACGGCAGTCATGAAACTGGCCTTTATAGTCCTTCCTTAGATCTCAAAATGAGCTCAGTCGCAACTGGGATAAAGTAGACACTCCTACCTCAGCAAGGACGAATCACAAGATGACCCCGTCCCATCACCGAGCCCCTTCATTTTCCACCTTTCTCTCACTGGTTCCTCAATCCCAAGTGTACCTCTGCTTCAACATCCACCCCTCCTTGCCTCTGCTTTTAGTTCCTACCTGAGTGGATCCTGCCAGGCCTGCGAACCCAGCAGCCACAGGTGCTATCTCTCCAGGGCCCTCCATGGGTCCCTGGGCTTTCTAGGGCTCCACATGCCCTAAGCCTACTGAGGACAAGCCTCCAGGAGCTAACTGCAGACAGTGCTCCGGGCACTCTGGGTAGACAAGGTGTTGTGGTCTCTATCCAGTACCATGGGTCACAAGGCTGAGTTTCACCAAGGTCAAGTAGAACAGGCACTGATGTTTTGCTTGTTATCCTGTGACACTTAAATGACAGAATCATGTGGCTACTCTCATTTCTTCTTTTTCTTTCCTTTTCTTTCTTCCTTGAGACAGAGACTTGCTCTGTTGCCCAGGCTGGAGTGCAGTGGTGCCATCTGGGCTCACTGAAGCCTCAATCTCCTAGGCTCAGGTGATCCTCCCACCACAGCCTCCCAAGTAGCTGGGATTACAGGTGCATACCACCACACCCAGCTAATTTTTTGTATTTTTCATAGAGCCAGGGTCTCACTACGATGTCCAGGCTGGTCTCAAACTCCTGGGCTCAAGCAATGCACTCACCGCAGCCTCAAAAATTGCTGGAATTACAGGCATAAGCCACTGCACCCAGCTTTTCTCTCTCTCTCTCTCTCTCTCTCTCTCTTTCTCTCTCTCTCTCTTTCTCTCGCTCTGTCTCTCTCTTTCTTTCTCTCTCTCTCTCTTTCTTTCTTTTCCTTTTTTTGCCAGAGTCTCATTCTATTGCTCAATCTGACTGCATTGGTGTAATCATGGCTCACTGCAGCCTTGACCTCTTGCCTCGGCCTTCAGCTCAGGTGACCTTCTTGCCTCAGCCTTCCCAGTAGGAGGATTACAGGGGTGTGCCACCGTGCCCAGCTTTATTCTTAGCAGCAGTAGTAGTAGTATAGGTGTTGAATTCCTGGGCTCAAGCAATCTGCCCACCTCAGCCTCCCAGTATGCTGGGATTACAGGTGTGAGCCACCATGCCCAGCCCTCACCCTCATTTATTCTATGAACATGAGAAATTGTCCAGGAAGCCCTCCCTTTCTACTCATGAGGTGAGGCCACATTTTACCACCTGCAAGACCCACTCAGCTCTGTGCCCAGGGCCACACCAGGCGCCTTGGAGCTGCCCAAGACTGGTCAGCCTATCTGCTTCCATGGAAGCAACTGGAGATAAGAGTGTGAAATACGAGTCAAAAGGTTGTGCGGTGAGGTAGGGTGGGGGATCCTTTCCTGCAGGGCACGAGAAACACGGACGGTGAAGGGCAGCATTTGAGGAGGACCATATGGCGGTACTTGTCTTTTTGTATCTATATCAAAAAATGTAATTTCAGGGAAGAAATTGAGGTCTATAATTTAAAAATTCAGAAACTTTAATCAAACTTGACCTCTGCTATCTACCAGGTATTTGCAACTCTGAACAAATTATTTAGCTTATATAAGCCTTTATTTCTTCAACCTGTAAACTTGAGATAATAAGTCTTGTTTCCCTCTCCTCAAAATATTGCTGGATAGTCCTATTATTTTGGTAATTAAATGTAGGTTTGGTTTTTGGGGGGCAAGTATAAAGCATTGTAAAAATGCAAGGTATTCATTCTTGCCCTGTGGTGAAGAGAAAATTAGAATAACTGGTGTTATATTCTATTCCTAGGCTTTATGAAAGATGTAGATTATCTAAACTCTTTAAAAGCTTTATTGTATATTGAGCAACAAAAAAAGTGTTTTAAAGATGTGATGACTGAGAAAGTAAAATGTTGATTAAAACCTAATAAATGTAGGCCGGGCGCGGTGGCTCAA
>NW_016107427.1:5331116-5389618 GCF_001604975.1 Cebus imitator | reverse complement strand
CCATTTTCAAGAGATTATTGCAAGGATCCAGGGGCCCTGTGAGGCCGGAAGCCTCCTGAACTCTGAAGAGCAATTCACATATTAGCTGTGGCTGCTGTTATGATTAGTGCAAGCTGCAGGCAGCGTGGCCAGCCCTGAGTGCACCGGAGGGAGATGAATCACACCACTGGAGGCTCAAGGGAGAGATCAGCTGTGAGGGGCAGTGGGATGACTGCCCTGAAAGGGAGGACGATGGCAGAGAAGGGAGGGGATGGGCACGGGGTGCGGGGAGCCACAGGGACAGAGAGCATAGAGGGACCCCAGCAGAGAGTGGCACAGTGGCACTCAGAGAGACCCTCGAAGCCCCTGGTGGATATCGTTTCCCTCCCTCAAAAAGCAAGGGGCACCAGAACAGCAGGTCTCTGGGCAGGGAGGGGGAGCCCCAGGAGCACCCAGCCCAGCCCAGGGCGGGAACTGGAACCAGCTGCTGAGTCTCATGCTCTACCCCAGGGCACTGACAAGCCAGGAGGCTGCAAATCCTGGGTATTTACCCACCTGGCTTCCTGGTGTTTAAGACTGCAGCTGCCCAAACCTTGTCACTGTTTTCAGGGAATTCAGCTCTACTAGATTAATGCAATGACAGTGTCACATTTATATCCTGGAACCCACTCAGATGCTCCAGAGGCCAGAACACCCCACCAGGAAAGTATAATGAAGCAGGTGACACCTGAGAAAGTCTCAGGCCCAGCTGACAACACCCCACCCCCAGCCTGAGTTGGCAACTTTTGGACACATTCCTCAGCACGGGAGCAGGAGAGGCTGCTAGGGGCCCCCTGAGGCGCTGTTGTCTTCTGAAAGCTCCCTCATTCTGCTTGTGCTGAGTAGGGAGGTCAAAGCCTCTTACTCCAAAAGTCAGCAGATCATTAGTCTAATTAACATAATAAAGCTGGCATTTTCACATGGCTGTGAGCCCAGAGTTCAAGTAGCTTACGGTTGTGCCGGGTGTGGACTGCACAACCCAAGGATTCTCATTCCCATGGACTTGCTAGACACGGCACCCCCTCCCCCAAGTGCTGTTGAGTGCTCCAGCAGGGTCTGGAATTTAGGGGCCTACAGGCTACAGTGGTGTAGGGAGGAAAATGTGAATATCTGCTAGTGAAGACTGTGGGGGGTCAGTGTTCAGGGAGGAAAGAAAGTCAATAGGAGACATGGAATATGGGTTTCTTCAACTCTGTTCTCCAGGATTTTCATTCCTTGGCCACTTGCTTCCGGGAATGTATTCCCTTGTCTGGAAATACCATCTCTCTGTTGTTCCTTGAAAACAAAGAACAGAAACATAAGAGAAATCCTTTCATTACCTGGTACAGGGCTACCCGTGGACACAACAAGGGGCTTGTAGGAGCAAACAATGGGGGATTCATTGACCCCACTGCAAGAAATGTGCACCAGCAAGAGAACTGACCCACATCTTTTTGTTTGTTTGTTTGTTTTGCTTTCACGATATTCTAGCAAGGAAAAAAGCAAGTTTGATTCACAGGAGGAAAAAGCAGTTAGAGACTTAACTTATGCAAACAGATGTGATATTTGCACCCATATTCTAAGAAGGACTCCGGTGCATGCTGACCCCCCCCCCCACACACACACACATGCAAGGGAGCCTGAAGAAAGTGACCATTTGTCATGAAAGGGGACAGGAGAGTTTCTAAGATGAGACCTGCTTACAAACCAGCCCAAGCTTTGCCTCGATGTTCTTTTCAACCGTTTGCAGCATTCTGAATGTGGATGGCGGACAAGACCCGGGTCAGTTCCTGCAGCCATGGAGACAAAAACTACAGACTCAAGAAAAAGTGTGGTGCTCAGTGAGAACTGCCCGACTCTCCCCAGCTCTCCCAGACCCCACTTTGTCCATTAAGCGATTGGGAAATGGAGATAAATATTTGCAGACACAATGTGATCTGAGGTTGATACATGCTTATCTAGGGTAGATTCATCTTGGATAAACAGACACTGTTCATTTTCCTCAGACACGAGGCATTTCATGCATGTTCAGTGACAGAGCCGCTGTTGCTGCACGAGGGGGTGTGTGCAGAGGGGGGTGCGGAACAGTCGCGTCTCCCCTCTTCTGCAAGCTAATGGGTGCTGCTTCTCAGAAAGGTTACCATACCCGGGAGACGCTGCAGCTTCGCCTGTGAAAAGCAACCTCACTATCCCAACATGATGCCAAATGCTCAATCAAAGACAGCGTGGGTGGGTCAGGTCAGCTCCCCCACTGCCGCCGCTAAGCAGCCGAATGAAATTCCTCTTTATTCTAAGATTCAACAACTACTCATTGAGCATTTAACCAGTTTCTGCCATTTGCCAGTTGTGCCTCAGTTTCCTCATCTGTAAACAGGGGTGACAACTGTTAGATCTGCCTTGCATGATGCTGTAAAGATTCAATGAGCTGACACTGTAACTGTTTAGAGGAAGCACGGCTCAACAAGGGGCGCATGCACCGTCAGCCCCTATGACCAACTGCGGCACCCAAAGGCCCTTGTGCCACAAGACCAGAGCGTGAGATGCCATGGGACAGAATTCCAAGCCTTAATCCAGAAGTCTCCAATGCCCTCCGCATGCTTTCCTTTGTGGCATCCCAGCGGGCTCCTCTTAGAAGGAAATGAGAAGCAAAGGCTGCAGAGGCTCACAGCAAGTGTTCTTGGAAAATCTGTTGACCTGAGCGTAAAGGAGATAATTCCAGATACGGACACCACTGCGGCTGGTTTTCTCCTCCCTCCTGGTGGGGTGGAGAGCACAGGATGCAGGTGGGGTGGTGGGGGGAGGACCAGGAGGACAGGGAGTGTTTGAGAGAAACCTGCCATGGCTGATGAGCCCCGCTTGTGGCTGGCTTCAAGGGACCACCAGCCAAAAGCAACCAGCCATAGTCTGTGTTTCAGGAAATGTCCCGCCCCTCTGGCCATTCCATTTAGAAGCACCATCCAATGGAAATGGACAGTCACTAGCCCTCCAGAGCACAGGTCAAGGCAAGGGGACTTGATGAGTGGTCTGGGTCAACCAGGGACCAGCCACATGCCTCAAGAGAACAGCGTGACACAGCACCTGTCCTGGAGGTATGTGGGGCAGGACCAAGTGAAAGCCTGCGTGAGCACAGTGGGGCTGGTGTGAGAGCAGATGTGATGTGGTTTATGGCTAATGAGCCATCAATAGATACTGATACGTATGAGGTGCTGTGTATGTGTCTGTATATGGTAGGTGATGTGTTTGTGTGGTACATAGTGTGTCTTATGTGTGTGTAGCATTGCATGTGCAATGCATGTGGGGTGCAATGTGTGTGCCATATGTGTGATGTGTGTGTGTGTGTCCTGTGTGCTGTTTGTGTATGTGATGTGTGGTGTGTAGTGTTCTGTGGTGAGGGAGTGTACATGATGTGTGTGTGATGTGTGATGTGTGAGTCTGTGTGTGATGTGTGGAGTGTGGTATGGTGAGAGAGTGTGTAAGTGTGATGTGTGCCTGTGTGTGTGGAGGTGGAGTGTGTCCGTGTATGTGTGTGATGGGGGAGAATGGGGTCTCTGGTCCTGGGGTGGTCAGAGAAGCCCTCCTATGTGCACCAGGACCTGGTGAGGCTTCTCCAGCAGGAAGAGCGATGGAACCTGATGTAAGCGGCTGCTAGGGAAAAACTCAGCCCAAGATCATTTTCAACAACGCAATTGTGGAGCACAAGTCAAGGCTTGGAGGAATGGAGGACACCATTGCGTGAGTAGCTAAGCCTTAGAGCCTCTGTTTCCTCATTTGTAGGATGGTCACAATGTGAGCTGTTGTGGGTTAGGAGAACCTAACTGCTGCTGCTGTCACATCTGCTACCTAGGAAGAGCTCCAAAGAGTTGCTACTGAGGCCCTGATGACATTGTTCATCCATCATACCCTGCAATGTTGTTATTTTAATATTGTAAGCTGTTAATGCAGTAAAATGCTTTATCCAAGCACTGAAATCATCTATGCTTTCTATTCCCTAGAGATGCACGAATAACAGAGCTCGGATGCTTATTTAAGTTTGTATTGGATTTTACATTTTGCAAAATATTCTCAAATACAAAATCATCTCATATCAGTCACCTACCCCCACCACTGCCACTTAGTCTCTGACTAGCGGTGTGACACTTTTGTACCCCAGACTCCTCATCTAATAAAATGAGGTTGATGGGAGGGTTAAAATGACTTAGTATAGGTAAAGTGTTGGCATTTGTATACAGTAAGTGCTCAATAGATGTTAGCCAACAACGAAAAGTGTTGCTCTCCCTGGGTAAATTCTCTGCTTTACCTGAGATGCTTGGTCCTGGGGTTGCAGGGTCAGTCATTCTCATTGATAGAAAACAGACATGAAAGTGAGCCTGAGAACATGCAAATGATGTAAAAAGGGAGAAAGGAGAGAGAAGGGGAGGGAGGGAGGGAAGGAGTGAGAGAAAGGGGGAGAGAGAGAGAAGGGAGAGATAGAGAGATTGAAATTGAAGGTCAGTGAGGTCACATGCAGAAAGATAGCCAAGATCATCGAGCCAGGGATGGCACCATATACAGGCAATTTCCATTTTCCTCTTCTGTTTTCTTTCCCAGCAGAATTTCCAAGCATATGGAAGTCAAGGCTTAAACCCAGCATCTTTCTGTGTCCTCTCTGGCTGGAGGGACAATTGAAGATCATTTAACAATCATTTAACCTGAATGTCCACGTTGAGATCTGCTCATACTAACAGCACTTTCAGAACTGTATATATTAACAACCCAATTTTTTATAGGTGTGTTAGCACAAAATATTAAATACGGAAAGCAGGTATATTAGTCTGTTCCCATGCTGCTATAAGGACATATCCAAGACTGGGTAATTTGTAAAGGAAGATTTAATGGACTCACAGTTATGCAGGACTAGAAGGGCCTCAGGAAACTTAGAAGGTGAAGCAAACATATCCTTCTTCATATGACAACAGCAAGGAGAAGATGAGTGCTCAGACAAGGGGAAGTCCCTGATAAAACCATCAGATTTCCTGAGAACTCATTCAGCAGAGTGAGAACAGGATGGGGGCAACTGCCCCCATGATTCACTTATCTCTTTCTAACAGATATCTATTCAGTTATCTCTAGCATGATAGAGTTTTCTCTATCATGATCCCCATGATGGGAATTATGGGAACTACAATTGAAGATGAGATTGGGGTGGGGACGCAGCCAAACCATATCAGTAAGCATAGCAAGAAATAAGTGGACTTAAAAGAACTATGCCTTAGAAAAGCAAAATATCCTGTGAATCAACTGGGTTTACACGAACAAATATGAGTTACACAAACACCTATGTGTTTAGTGACTAAAAGACAATGAAAAAATTACATTTTCAGTCTTCTGTCCCAAATCAGAAGTTTTAGTGCCTATTCATTTGAAAAATGACCTTTTAAAATCCATGAAGTTATTATTTTTTTTAAAATGGGGTTTCACCATGATGGCCAGGCTGGTCTTGAACTCCTGACCTCAAGGTAATCCACCCATCTCGGCCTCCCAAAGTGCTAGGGTTACAGGCGTGAGCCACCGCGCCGGTCCCCATGAAGTTATTTTTAACAGGAGTCTCATTTAAGATTCTTGCTGCTATCTGCAGATCCCAAACAAGATTATCTGGTGTCAGCTTGCTCTTCTGCCTTTCCTTGGTAGACTTTTCTGTTGGTCTGTACTTGCAGTGTACTGCCAAGTAGAATATGAAGAGTCAGTCCAGGTGCTGGGCTCAGGGCTCTGCCATTTTCGTGGCTTAATGGATGTTTTGGCACAACTGGGGAGCAGCGGTGTCTCCCACCAATGAGATAGACACGGCTGGACCCAAGAGTGGCCAACAGGGTGTGGGTTGACCCTAGTAGCACATTAAGCTCAGCCCAGGGTGGCAAGAACTGCAGCAGCCAGGAGAATGTGCAAAGCCTACCCGGACTACAGGACAAGCTAGGAATCCTGGAAAGAAGAGGGCTCTGGCAGTCTCTCTGGAATCCCTGTGACTCCTTCTTTCATTCATTCCTTCATTCATTCAACAAATATGTGTTGAGCACTGTGACATGACAACTTCTGTTTTGGGCATTCAGCATACATCAATACACAAAATAGACAGAGGTCAATTGCTGCCCTCATGGAGCTTATATTAGAAGGGAGGTATGTAGGGAGACAGGGCACAGTGAGATCGTGAGCGTCCACAGCAAACACAGCGAGCCATCCATTCGTGTGCTTCATTATAAAATGATTAGAGCTGTGGAAGGAAGGAAGAAGGGAAAGGAGGAGAGAAGGAGTGAGGAAAGGAGGGAGAGAGGGACAAATGGAGAGAAGGAAGGAAAGACAGGGAGGGAAGAAGGGAAAGGAAGAAAGAAGAGGGGGAAGGAAGAGAAGAAAGAAGGGTAAGAAAGGAAAGGAAAAAAGGAAGGCAGGTAGAAAGAAGGAAGGAAAGAAGAAAACCAAAACCACAGGGGACAGTAAGAGTCAGGGAATGCTTGGGCCAGGGCAGGGAGGAAGGGCCCTGGCTGGGACAGGAAATGGGAAGTGGGACTTGGGAAGCATGGGGTGATCCTCCTGGAGCCTTCTAGCGGGGAGCCTTCCATGTAGAAGGAACTGGCTGCAAGGAGACCCTAAGGACAGAGCACACTTGAACATTCCCCATAGTGAATGAGGCTGGAGGCCTGAGGGGCTATAGCGGAGCGGGTCGCAGTGGGAGAGGAAAGGGGGTATGGACCACAGAGGGCCTCAAGGACCACTGTAAGGTACAGTCCCATGGGACCATTGCAGGCTTTTCAACAGAGGAGCGACACTCTGTGCCATGTTTTAACACGATCAGTGGAGCCGCTGGGCAGAGAACAGACCATGGGGACAAGGGTAGAGGCCAGAGGCCTGCTGGAGGCTGCAGCAGGTAAGGGCGGATGGGAGCCGGGGCCAGGTGGCCATGGAGAGGTAAGAAGCAGTTGGTCAGTTTCCGGCAAATGTTGAAGGCTGATCCAGCATGACTCCTGATGACTGGATGTGTGATGTGAGAAAAAGAAGAGTCAAGGGTGTCTCCAAACTGTGGTCTGAACGAGAGGGACAGACGGGACAGCTGAGGAGAGGAAGATGGCAGGTAGGGAATTCGTGCAGGGAAGAGAGAGGAGAAAGCAGAAATTCCGCTTGGATGCTGTAGAATCTGGGATGGATGTAAGAAAGCCCAATGGACTATCAAAGCAGCAGAGGGTATGTTGGAAGTGGATTAAAACAGTTGGGAAAAACCCACACTGAGACAATGGATCACTCAGCAAGGCTACTTTACTTCCTGCAGAAAGGGGGTAACTCGCCTGCAGTCTTAGAGCACTCCTGAACAAAGGAGACAGGGACATTTATAACTTTCATAACCTCATGTAGTCACCAACTGCTGTGTCCAGTTTCCACTGGCCGGAACAGGACCTCACATTCTATGCTTGACCCGATTGGCTAAAAACTTGGAAATTTTCTAAAGAAGTAAAGGCAGAGGAAAAGAGGAAGCAACTTGAGGAATGCTTGGAGAAGTGACAACATTTTCAAATCAGGAAGGAGAATAAGTTTTGTCCTAAGACTTGCCCAGGCTTGTCCAGTCATGTCAGGGCAAATGCCTAGTTTAAAGTTTAAGAACTAAGAACATGATATGTACTTATTTCTTTATTATGACTAACAGCCACTTTAAGATTATTAGCAAAAGCTTTAAAGTAAATTAACCTTTGAAGAAACTATTATTTATTTGTAATGAACTAAGGGAAAAGCTTTGAAAAGAAACCTTTTATTTATTATTATTTCCTACAGGGTATAATAGTGGTAGGTGTTCAAGAAGAGTCTGAGCTGGAACTAAAACAGATGAGATGCTTTGAGTAATGATTGAAATTTGAGTGAGATTCCCAGGGGTCGACAATGGACAGGGCACAGGAGAGAATCAGGAATCACACCCCGGCCTCTCCAGCACTCAGAGGTGGAGGAGAAGAGGAGGAACCCACAAAAGAATCTGAGAAGGAGGGAATTGGAGGAAAGAGAAAAAACAAGAGAAAAATATTGCAGAAATCAGGAGAATGAAAGTAGAGTAGTCAGCACTGCATCAACTATTGCCAAGAGTTCAAGTCAGATGGGGACTGGGGTTTGTAGATGATTCCAAGTTTTACTCAAGAATGAATGCAAAATATTCCGTTCTGGAGTTTTGAGCCAAAGATTATTTTTATACTCCGAATTGTCCTTCCTTGGGTTATGGAAGCTTATTCCCAGCTTGGTTTCCATCAAGTTCAATGTCCAATGTGGTGGCAGCTGAGACTTGCGGATATGAACTTACATGTTTACCTTTGAACTTTGCGTGCAAAATACCCCAGCTGAAGGTCCCTCACAAAGAGTTTGGAAAATAAAAACACTACGACCATCACATCCCCAAGCAGAGGAAAAGGCAAATTTGTGAGCAAATCACCACATTAATAAAGAGAAAGCCACCAGCCTTCAAGAGGAGATAAGGCAGGGTTGTTCCCATTTCATGGGAAGTTGTTACTGTTCTTCTACTGATCTCCATAAACTGTAGATACGTTAAAGTATTTCCTTTCAAAAGCAAATAAAAGTTCTTTTTAAAAAATTTTTTTTTTTTTTTAAAGATGGGGTTTCACCATGTTGGCCAGGCTGGCCTTGAACTCCTGACCTCAGGTAATCCACCCACCTTGGCCTCCAAAGTGCTTGGATTACAGGCGTGAGCTATGGCACCTGGCCAAAAAGTTCTTTTCTTAAATGAAAATAATCTAAAAATAGTGATAATGAGAGAGGACACCCTTAATCACCGTTAAGCATCTAAGATCATCCCCCCTTGACTTCCACACTGCATTTCAATAAAGGAGAAGTAAAGGCTGGTAGACTGGGCACCCCCAATTGCCCTCCTACAGATGGCAGGCTTGGTGTGGAGAAATCTTCCTGGAAGGCATTGTTTTTACTTAAACAAGATCAAACCCCTACCTAAACCCCACACCTGCTCCATGGCCCAAGACCCTTTCACATGCTAATTCTAGAGTTGTAAGCCCAAGACCCTTTCACATGTAATTTCTAGAGTTCTAAGCCTTTAAAAGGGCAGGAACTTTCTCTGTGAGCTGGAGCTTTGTGGCGAATAAATCACCCCTTCCTTCCATCCAATTTTGGTGTTCCAGGGGTCTGTTTTGCCACGTTTCCTGCCTCAATAAAGCATGAAAGGAACGTGCTGCCCTTGAATTCCTCCTGATATTATACCATGGATCTATTTCTCCAGGGCTGGAATCCAATGTTTCCACCCAGGAGGGGCAAGTTCCTTCACTTCCCTGGGTGTCCATGGTTTCACTTTTAGGTTGTGGGTAACACCCACAGTCCACAGTTACTCAAGAATTCTTTGAGATTAAGTGATTCCCGGCCAGTAAACAGTAATGATGATAACAGTGATTATTACCAGGCTTTAAACAAACTTCCCAAGTAGATAAGTTTTTATCAAGGGTCCTTCCCTTGTCAGAAAGCTCCAAAGGCTGATCGCTGGGCATCCCAGCTCCCAGCTCCCAGCTCCCCATCCTGATAAAGCCCCGATGTGCCCACCCTGACTCTCCCAAGTGACTCCAGAGAGAATGTTACACAGAGGAGAGCAACAGGCTCCCAGATCTATGGAAGGAGGCCCTTCGACCTTTCCTCATCATCATGCAAGGCATTGAGGCTCTTTGCAGGATATGGGTGGCTCAAGGGAACTAGTAGGAACAGTGTTGGCACATGTTCGAATCCCACGTTTGCAGTTTAAAAACAAACGGCTGCCGTCGCATTGTGTACACAGGTGTACATCCTCCTCTCTGCTCCAGGGAGAATAATAATGGCGTGACTTTCTTGGTGACTTTCTTTGTTCTTTCTTGTCTACCCTGGAATTGGCCTCCACGGACCTGAAAGGGGGGGAAGAGGAGGAGCCCGAACCTCCTACAAGAGAAAAGCAAATAGATTCCACCCTCCAAACCCAACCCAACCCAACCGTGGGACACAACGTGGCAGATCCGGTTCCGTTTGTGTGGCTTGGCACAGAGGGACACCACCCCAGCCTCCTCCCAGTTTAAGTTTATGTAAAAAGAGTTTCAAAATATGTCTGAACATATATTATCCTATCATGATCAAGAATAGTAATTAGTATTAATTAAAATAATACCTAGTGATTGGGGTTTAAAACATGTCAGCTTTATGTGAGGGGATTGACAAATATTCCCATTTAATTTCAGAAATACTTGATTAACTGGGGTCTATCTTCCATTTAACAGAGGAGGAAGCCAAGGAGTGAAGAGTGGATATGGTGTGCTGGGGAGCACACAGCTGGCGAATCCTGAGTGACAGTGCAATCCTTGGGGTGGCCTCCCTTCCCTCTCCCACCCCTCAACCCCCACCTCTGCTCTCATCACATACCAGCCCCACCTGCACCCAGGCCACACTCTTTTTCTCTTTTCCTTCCCTTTCCCCCTCATTCTTACCCTACTTCTCCAACTCAAAGAGTTAGTTGACAGCTGGGCAGGGTGGCTCGCGCCTGTAATCTCAGCATTTTGGGAGACCAAGGTGGGCAGATTGCCTGAGCTCAGGAGTTCGAGACATGGGCAACATGGTGAAATCCCGTCTCTACTAAAATACAAAAAATTAGCTGGGCGTGTTGGCATGCACCTGTAATCCCAGCTACTCAGGAGGCTGAGGCAGTAGAATTCCTTGAACCTGGGAGGCGGAGGGTGCAGTGAGCCTAGATCATGCCACTGCACTCCAGCCTGGGGGACAGAGAGCAGGACTCTGTCTCAAAAAAAAGAAAAAAAAAAAAGTTGAAATAATCTGAAATACTCTTTCTCAGCTGTTTCGTGGTTCTGTCTTTTTAGATCACATCTCTATTTCGATTCCTTTCTTAATAATTGCATTAAGCATTTCCGTCATATTACCAACAATTGTTTAGACTCAGCTGTGTGTTGAGTCATGTGCTGCACAATGGCTTATGATCAACACAACCCTGCACATAGCACTCTGGTCCCATAAATTTATAATGATCCTAGAATAATATATCACCTAGTAATATTGTAGCCATCATAATGTCATATAGCTCAATGTGTTCCTCATGTGTTTGTGGTGATGCTGGTTTACACAAAGCTACTGTGATGCCAGTCATATAAAACTATAGCACACACAGGGCAGGGTGCAGTGGCTCATGCCTGTAATCCCAGCATTCTGGGAGGCCTAAGCAGGCAGATCACCTGAGGTCAGTAGTTCGAGACCATCCTGGCCAACATGGTGAAACCCTGTTTCTAGTTAAAAAAAAAAAAAATGCAAAAATTAGCTGGGTGTGATGGTGGGCACCTGTAATCCCAGGCACTCAGGAGGCTGAGGCAGGAGAATCACTTGAGCCCAGGAGGCAGAGGTTGCAATGAACGGAGACAGCACTACTGCACTCCAGCCTGGGTGACAGAATGAGACTCTGTCTCAAACAAGAAAAAAATAAAATAAAAAATTAAATTAAATAATATTAAAGTGTAGCACATACAATTATATATGGCACATAATACTCGGTCATAATAATAAACAACTATTTTACTGGTTTATTAATATGCTATACTTTTAATCATTAGAGTGTACTCCATCTAATTATAAAAGAAAAAGTTGACTGTAAACAGCCTCATGCAGGCAGGCCCTCCAGGAGACACCCAGAGCAGGCTTTTTATCACAGGGGAGGTTGCTGCCCCTGAGGACCTTCCAGTGGGGCAACGTGTGAAAGTGGAGACAGTGACACTGAGAATCCTGACCCCGTGTAGGCCTAGGCTAATGTGTGTGTATGTGTCTTAGTTTTTTTGTTTGTTTTGTTTTTTTCTCCATTTATTTATTTTATTGCATTTTAGGTTTTGGGGTACATGTGAAGAACATGCAAGATTGTTGCATAGGTACACACGTGGCAGTGTGTCTTATTTTTAACAAAACAGTTTAAAAAGTAAATAAACAAAATAAAAAAATTTAAAAATAGAAGTATATAGAATTAGTATGTAAATATTTCTGTACAGCTCTAAAATGTTTGTTTTAAGCTATTATAAAAGTAAAGAACTTAAAGTTTATAAAGTACAAAAGTAATAGTAAGTGAAAATTAATTTATTATTGAAGAAAGAAAAGTTTTTAAATAAATTTAGTGTAACCTAAGTGTGTAGTGCTTATAATGTCTACAATAATAGATAATAAAGTCCTAGGCCTTCACATTCACACACCACTCACTCACTCACTCACTCATTCACCCACAGCAACGTCTAGTACTGCAAGCTCCATTCATAGTAAGTGCCCTACACAGATGTACACAGGTGTCCCATTTTTTATCCTTTTTTTTTTTCCAGAGATGGAGTCTTGCCGTGTTGCCCAGGCTGGAGTGCGATGGCACAATCTTGGCTCACTGCAACCTTCGCCTCCCTGGTTCAAGCAATTCTCCTGCCTTAGCTTCCCAAGTAGTTGGGATTACAGGTGCCCACCACATCTGGCTAATTTTTGTATTTTTAGTCGAGATGGGTTTTCGCCATGTTGGTCAGACTGGTCTTGAACTCCTGAACTCAGGCGATCTGCCCGCCTCAGCCTCCCAAAGTGCTGGGATTATAGGCGTGAGCCACTGCACCCAGTCCATTTTTTATCTTTTATACTATGTTTGTACTGTATCTTTTCTATGTTTAGCTATGTTTAGGTACAAAAGTATTTACTGTTATTTTACAATTAAGTACAGTATTCAGTATAATCACATGTTGTACGGATTAATAACCTAGGAGCAACAGGCCATACCCTATGGGCTAGGTGTGTAGTAGGCTACGCCATCTAGGCATGTGTGAGTACATTCCATGTTGTTCACATAAAGATGCAATCTCCTGATGACATATTTCTTAGAATGTGTTCCATCATTAAGCAATGCCTGACTGTACTTGTTTTCTGGTCATGTTATCAATGATTGTTCAGATTCATTTGTTTCAATTATACTATTGTTTTTCAGATACTTCACCTTCCTTTTCTTGAATTTCTCCTTCTGATTCATTTCATCTATTGGGTTAATGCATTTTTTGAGTAAGAACTTTTTAGTAATGGCATATGGAAGGTAAACCACACTTTTTCTGCTTCCTCCCACAGAAGAGATAGTTGGGCTGGATATATAATTCTGGAGTGTGTCTCTTTCTCTGGGGCCTGTTGCTCTACTGTTTGCTACCATCTAGTCTTCTGGAGAGAGTCTCCCGCCAGCCAGACACACACTTAAACAATTTCACTTTATCTTTTGAATTCTTTTTTTTTTTTTTTTTTTTTNTTTTTGAGACGGAGTTTTGCTCTTGTTGCCCAAGCGCAATCTCGGCTTACTGCAACCTCCGCCTCCCAGGTTCAAGCAATTCTCCTGCCTCAGCCTCCTGAGTAGCTGGGATTATAGGCATGCGCCACCACACCCAGCTAATTTTTGTATTTTTTAGTAGAGACGGGGTTTCACCGTGTTGGTCAGGCTGGTCTTGAACTTCTGACCTCGTGATCCATCCACTTTGGCCTCCCAAAGTGCTGGGATTACAGGCGTGAGCCACCGCAACCAGCCTATCTTTTGAATTCTTAAATGTCTTTTTAAATAACTCCCCAAGCATTTGGTAAGCATTGCTGAGCTAATGTCTTCAGCTCAAGGAAAACTTTTGGTTCCTTTGATCTTTGTTTTACCTCGACCATTTCTGTTCTTTTTCTTGGACTCCTACGACATGGAAGGAAGAGTCTCCTGGATTTCTTTTCATCATAAAAATTCCTTTCTCGGCCGGGCGCGGTGGCTCACGCCTGTAATCCCAGCATTTTGGGAGCCTGAGGCGGGTGGATCACGAGGTCAAGAGATCGAGACCATCCTGGTCAACATGGTGAAACCCCGTCTCTACTAAAAATACAAAAAATTAGCTGGGCATGGTGGCATGTGCCTGTAGTCCCGGCTACTCAGGAGGCTGAGGCAGGAGAATTGCCTGAACCCGGGAGGCGGAGGTTGCGGTGAGCCAAGATTGTGCCATTGCACTCCAGCCTGGGTAACAAGAGCAAAACTCCGTCTCAAAAAAAAAAAAATTCCTTTCTTCATTTCCATCTGTTTTCTCTTTTGTTCAGAGGCTGCGATAATGCCTTAAATACACTAAGCCAATACTTCGTGACATCAGAGTTTTTAGCTCGGCCCCTTCTGCCATTTATGTCATCTACTGAGTTTTTCTTTTACTCTCAAAAAATATACTTTTATCTCCAGTGATGCTTTTTTTGACTTCCTATTGCTCTTTAATTTTTTTTTTTTAAGTAAAAGCTCTTATTTGCTTGATGTAATAGCTTCTAAAATTTCGCTGAGGTGAGGAAAGAATAGAATGATTTGTTAGGCTGTTCAGGGCCCTCTCAGGTCAGTGGCACTGTCTTAGCTGCAGATCCCATGTGCTGGGGTCTTTTTACCATCTACACATATTGATATGTACCAGCTAAGGTGGATCAATCTGGGCAGCTAGCATGGGTTCTGTCAGTAGTTTAGTGGGAATCTTTGAGAGACAGTAAAGGGGATGGAATTGTGGGCAGGGGTAGCTGGCATACTCCCCTTTGGGTGCTGTGCAGAGGTAGGACAGAGGCAGGCTGGATACAGGCTGAGCTCCAATGTGCCGGGTGGCAGTTGCCACTGTGAGCCAGCCAAGTGGCTGTGGAAGGTCAATCTGCAGGCCAAGGCTGGATAGTCACATTCTGTGGGTGACATTCTGGTGGAATTATTGAGATTTTCTCATTAATTCTACCACAACTGCTCCAGGTTTACCTTTCCTGACCCCTAACCTCACTTCTGGCCGCTGCACTAGTGAGATCTTAGGGCTATCTCTGAGAGGGCACTGGAAGGTCCCGAGAAGCACATGCAAGGCTGAGCACAACTGAGGATTTCACAGCTGCCTAAGGCCCTCTTCTCCCACTGTTTTTACATCACAGCATCAGCATCGTAAGGTGAACTGCAGCACCGCCCTCTTCTCTTGGGGTTCCTGTTGTCTGCTAAGGGCCCTGCCAGGACAGATGCCCCAAAGCACTTGATCTAATTAAATTGATCTAATTTAAACAGGACCAGCAAGGGGTTCGGAAACTCTGCTGAACACAAGAATCTCCAGGGAAGGATGTGAACGTGCAGCGCCCTGCAGTCTGACTTGCACTTTCTCTTGCCCTTTCTCCCTTATTTCCCCCCTTCCCTCCCTCCTTCACTGTTTTACTTTTTTCCTCTAATCAACTCGCAAAGCTGCACAAAAAACGATCTCCAAATGGTTCCTGTGAAAACAGACACTTTTGCGGGCACTAGCTTCAACTGGCCTTCTTCCAGACTTCTATCAGAGAAAGAGAGAGATGAAGACTTTCAGAAAATGGCCAAATAAACACAGCACATTCATGAAACACTTGTGCCGCCAAAGGAGTCCGTCTGTTGTGGGCAGCAACTCACTTGGGATTTTGGCCACGCCAGGATTCCTTTTTCCTGCTTGCATTGGTATTAATACCAATTAATCAGGATGATCTGAAGCCACTGTGAATTCTGGAAGGGTTCCATCCTGTTACCCAGGCTTCCCCACTGCACAATTCATCGATGATACCCAAAACCACTGGTACCTCAAAAGTACGGGGGGGGGATACTTTAATATGTATAGAGATAAATACATTTATATCTAATTAAACACTCAAAGAACTATACACCTAAAAAGGTGAAACTTGCTTCCTGTAAACCACGTCTCAGTAAACATAAAAGAAAGAAAAGAAACGGAAGTTGTCTTGGTGCGCTGGGAAGGGTGGAATAGTGCGTCACAGAGTGGGAAAAAGAAGGCATTCAGCAAGCCCAAGAAGTAAGAAAGAAGGCAGACAGTCAATACAGGCACCCCAAAAGTCACAGATACACATAGCCATGGGGTTCACAGGCTTAAAACCCTAGACGGGGCCAGGCGTGGTGGCTCACGCCTGTAATCCCAGCACTTTGGGAGGCCAAGGCAGGAGGGTCACCTGAGGTCGGGAGTTCGAGACCAGCATGACCAACATGGAGAAACCCTGTCTCTACTAAAAATACAAAATTAGCTGGGCTTGGTGGTGCATGCCTGGAATCCCAGCTACTTGGGAGGCTGAGGCAAGAGAATCACTTGAACCCAAGAGGTGGAAGTCTCACCATTGCACTCCGGCCTGGGCAACAAGAGTGAAACTCCATCTCAAAGGGCATGCTACCACTAAACCATGATACTTTATTATTATTTAAGATTTTCGTTCTGTACATATGAAGAAGGCTGGGCCCTATTTAGACATTTTTATATAAACATTACATGTAGGTGAAATCAATTGTTAAATTATTCCTAACACTTTCCACACTCAGGTTAACTCTTCTGAATCACTTTTGGACTTGGAGTCATCAATATCCATGTTTTTCCCTGCAATATAATCTTCTGTGCCATTACGATGTCAGATGATAGAGAATTTCCTAAGAGTAGTGTATGAGTTTCCTATACACTGCATTCACAAATTATCACAACCTTCGTGGCTTAAAACAAAGCAAACAGCGGGTGTGGTGGCTCACACCTATAATCTCAGAACTTTGGGAGGCCAAGGTGGGCGGATCATAAGGTCAGAATTTGAGACCAGCCTGACCAGCATAGTGAAACCCCGTCTCTACTAAAAATTAGCCAGGCGTGGTGGTCCATGCCTGTAATCCCAGCTACTCAGGAGGCTGAGGCACAAGAATCGCTTGAACCTGGGAGGTGGAGGCTGCAGTGAACCGAGGCAGCGCGGCTGTACTCCAGCCTGGGTGACAGAGCAAGACTCCATCTCAAAAACAACAACAACAACAATAACAACAAAGCAAACCTTGTCTTCCGCTTCTCCAGGTCCAAGGTCTGCCACAGGCCTCACTGGGCTGTCAAGGGGTCACAGGATTGCTTTCATTTCTGGAGTCTGCTTCTTTGCTGTTACTAGCTTCTCGAGCAGGCTGCATTCCTTGGCTCATGGCCCCTACCCCTGCTACAAAGCCAGCAATGTTGATCTCTCTGATCCACCAGCCTTCCACAGTTATGGCACCCTCTGAGCACAGCTGGGAAGGTCTTCTGGTTTTAAGGATATACTTGGTTAGCTTGGGCTAGCATCTGGATTAATGAAAACAACTTCCCCATCTCAAGAACCTTCCTTGAATCACATCTTCAAAGTTCCTTTTACCATGTAAGGTACCTTATGTCTTAGCTCTGGGGATTAGGACACAGACATCCTTGGGGGACACTGTCCTCCTCACCACACACAGTTTTCTATGGTCTCCAGAACATCCCCAGCCCCTGATACCTTCCTGCAAGTGTTTATGCTGGGGCTCTCCTGACATCATCAGAAACTGTCAACAGAAAGGTTTTAGACCCCTTCTCAATTGATCCTTAGTCATTTGGTCACTAAAATGTCAGGAGAGGTGGTTTCCCATCATGGCACCAGGAATTGCAACAATATGCCTACCCTCACCACGCCATGGCAATGGCACGGAGAATATAAGACGCTACAGTGGCATCTGTGTCCTGGCTTTGGAGTGGATAAACTAGGAACAAGCAGAATTGAGAGACTGTAGAATAGAATTTCATCCTCACAGGAAGCCTACTACAATGAGTCAACTAAGCAGTACTGACACACAACTTCAGGAGGGGCCATTCACATTGAATCTATGAGAACATGCCCTTGGAGGTGGCCATAGAAATGGAAATAAGGAAACCAAAGCTCAGGGGGCAGAAAATTGCCTAGAACTTGCCAATGGTCTGAGCAGAATCAGAAGTTGACCCCAGATCTTGGGGCTCAGAGCCCGTGTGCCTTCGACAGAGTATCTCCACACTCATTAAAACAGCAGGGCTGATGGTAAACAGACATTTGGAAACCTGTGATTTTAGCCATCTGCCTCTCTAGGTAGAGCCTTTCCTAGCTGGGACCTTGCTGACATAATATCATAATAATGGGCCTTATTTATCCAAGTGATACACTCCTGAAAGCATGCACGGCTTTCTGCAAATGGGACTCTATTTTAAATACATGAGGAAAGATTGTTCTTTAAAGGAAGTTCGAGGTGAATCCCTACTTCCCTCTGTTCCCACATGTATCTAGTCATTTGAAGTAGGCAACATGGGTTAGGGGGAAAAAACCTCAGGCTTCTGGAGCTGATTGGGTTCAAATCTGGGTTCATCATTTCCTTGCTGTGTGATTTCAGACACAGAGTCATCAGCTCTATGCCACCATGTCCTCCTCTGGGATGTCAGTGCAGTGCCTACCTGGGAGTGTCAGGGAATAAGAGTCCCAGGATGTGGTGGGAGCTCAGTGTTCCTGTCCCTCAATTTCCTTTTATACGTTAAATTATCATCCCTACCATCCCTGCCTCCCACTGCTTGAGGAGCAAAATGAGGCAGGATTTGTGATATTGCTCTGAAAATTGAACAGCACCAGCACCATGCAAACAGGAGAGATTATGATGCAGATGGCTGTATGTTGAGTGCTCCCGTCACATGAGAGTCCTATGATGCTTCTTCCCTGTGCTGTGAAGGTTTTATCTCCTAAGCACTAAATGCTAAATTCCCCCTCCCACGCCCATCGCCACTGTCCTCACGGATCCTTGCAGCAGCTTCCCGATCGGTCTCCCTGTCTCCAGCCTCACCACCCCCAACTCTTCTCCACCTAGAAGCTAGAGTGGTGTTCCCAAAAAAGGAAATGTATTTACAGTCAGTCTGTCTCCTGCCAAATTGTAATTTCTGATGGAAGGGGCTTTCTGGGTGTTATTTGCCCATGTGAGCCTGCCTCTAGCGTGGAGCCTGGCACAGGAATGGTTCAGCATATGTCTGTTTAGTGCCTGGTGATGGATGCAGCCTGCAGGGTTCCACTGGCCTATTGCAGCTTCTGTGTCCTGGCTCTGCAGGTGGCATTCTGGAGCGCTCTCCAGCTGGGGCAGATCATGAGCTCCAGAAAGGTCACCTCAAACGGGTGCCCCTGGCTAATGATGAAGAACACAGGCTCTGAAATCAGACCTGGGGCTCTGAGTACCACCCCCAGCTCTCACCAACCAACCATCAATTCTGTGCCTCAGTTCCTCATCTGTAAAATGAGCATAATGCCTGCTGATAGGGTCATTATTTGTATCAAATAGCTGAGAATACTGCCTAAAATGCTCCTTGCCAACCCACATGATTTTGAAACCGGTCTCATTTCATCCATAAATATGGCAGCATATGTCTCCCCTAGATAAGGGCTCTCTCACACAGAATACCACTATCACACCTAAAATATGAACAATAATTCCATAATATCACCCAGCCAGTGTTCAAATTTCTCTAATTGCCTCACAAACAACTTTGTCATTTTGTTCAAATCAGGACTCAAACAAGGTCCGTCTATTGCAATAGACTGATAGAGGTGCTGGGATTCTTTTGATCTATATAGCAAGGGTTGGCAGATTTTCACTGAAAAGGGTTAGATAGCAAGGATTTTAGTCTTTGTGCGCCATTCAGTCTTTGTTGCTGTCTTAAACAAATGGGTATGGCTGTGTTTCAATAAAACTTTATTTATAAAAGCAGGCAGTTGGCCAGATTTGGCTCCAAGGAGGCAGATTACTAACGTGTGATGTACAAGCTTGTTCAGATTCAGGTTTTTTGTTTTTTTTTTCTCTCTCTATAACATGTCATAGGTTGGTAGCATTGTGGATTTCCATCAGGAGGCTTAGAATGTCAGGCTGTTTCTCTTTCCCTCGCTCTCTAATATTTCATCAGCCACGTACATTCAGTGTCTAGATCCATTAATTCATTAAGGAAGGCAGAATGGCAACATTCTAATTCTATTGCCCCTTCTTCATTTATTAGCTGCAATACTTTTACAAAGAGAAACTCTCTAGCAATTATTTGCTTATATTGAGGTATAGTTTATACAGAAAAGTCAAGGTAATAAATGCTTGATTCCTTTCCTTTTTTTCCAGCTTTTAAAAATAGTGAGTTGGGCTTCTAAGCATTCTTCAAAGATAATCAATGTAGTTTTTAAAAGAACATTATGAGCAAATAGATTTCAACATAATTGAAGTGTTTTGAGGCATTGTAGTTTCTGCCTTTAATGATGTTTAAATTGTCTCAGTTTTGCCCCAGCTTATGACAGGACCTCAGAAGTCTTTGATAACATCCTTGCTTTCTGGTAGGATGAGATATTCTGGGGTTATCTTATTCAGTTTATGAAATCATCCTTCTCCAAAAAGCCCTGGTTCTCTCTGGAGGGAAGTGACATTTAGTAACCCTAATTTGTTACTAAGGATACTCATTGTTTCCAGAACTTTTCAGTAGCTATATTAAAGGATCATTTTTTTTTTTAAAGGCCTCAGAAATATACACTGAAAGTTCTGAATCAATTCAGGACCACAGCTGGGGCCTCTACGGGAGGGTAAGTATGCAGGGAGGTAAGAACCCCAATGATCAAAGCTGTTTGGATTCCTTGGCCCAGCCTGATCAAACTTCTGGATGACATCAAAGAGGTCTGCCGGACCTAAGGATCATTGTTCTTTGAAAGAAAAACACGTTCATTAATCTTCCGGGCAGCCTCGGGGCTAGGATATAAAGTTAATTAATGACAAGTGACTCCCTTCCACCAAAAGGACTATATGCAAACAGGCATGCAAGGAGGAAGCAAAGGACCACGATAAACGAAAACAAGTACAGCAAACGCCTTATGATTCATCTAACATAGGCTCGGTTACAATTGCAGGTATAAAAGGAACTCGGTGAGAGACAGCAGTGAGACAACAAACCAGTGGAACACGGATGGTGACTCTGGCCGAGCGCCACACGTTCCTACCAGGAATCCTCCATTAGTCCTTTGGGCTGGAGGATGAGATCCTTCTTCACCTTCCACTGTCCAGGGACATGCTTAATGGTCATATTTGTTCTTCCCAAGGAGAGAGGGCCCATCTAGTTGCAGGCCTTTTGTTTTCCTGGGTGGACTCAGGAAGCCTGTGGCTGAGAACGAAGGTGCTAAGGGAGGCTGTAAGGAGAAGGGAAGGAGGCGGAGGCTCTGGTGCATTAGGAAGAGCAGGGCAGTATCCCATGTCCTCGGATGTTGGGGATGAGGTCAGGGAGGGTATACCTCACCTTTTCCTTTCTCTCCCCTGCATCGCTCACCCATACGATGGGAAGGGATTCTCAGGGTAGTGCTTGAAGGTGGATTCAGGCTGATATGATTTAAAAATCAATGCTGTTCCATGAGAGGGCTGCCACTTATCATTTCAGTTCAAACACCTGTAAAGTAAAATTACCGTCTCCCAAATCTACCCAGCACTGCAATGCTGAATAGGGATCGTGCTCTAAAACCATTCATGGAAACAGAGACAACCCAGGAGACAGTCACCCAGTGCTGTCCCTTCAGCTTGCATTATTCTGACAAGACAGGTCTGCCATCCGTGGAGGCCCCTGTGCTCCTCCATCCCTGGATCTTTATGCATCCTTTTCCCTCCAAAACCCAAACTGTCCCTCTTAAAATGAAAAGCTCAGGAATATTCACTCTAGACAGAGACAGGAATTTCAAGTACAAACCTTAATTAGACTTGATTTTTTAAAAAATTTCCCTGTGGCTTTTAATTATTAGAGCAAATGTCTCTAGTATTGAACTTATATGTCCCATAGCCTCTTTACCAATGGCCCTAATACATTTCATGTGCTTTTCAGAAAGATTCTATTCTTCCCAGAGCTGTCTGAATGTCTTTTTGAACCCCTCAAGACTGGACACCAAGGAGTATTAATAATCATTTTTTTTTTTAAATCACACTTCCTCTACAACCTTGAATCTGAAACGTGAATATATGAATAGAATGGCTGTGGAGTAACTATGCAAATTTATGGAGAATATCAATTTAAGTTATACCATGGGATCCAGCTATGTCTTCATGGAGCTGAGGATTTGTTAAAGTTGAGATATAGTTTGGGGGGATGTGTGATTTATAGTTAAAGTCATCTGAAAATCAATACAGTTGAAGATCTCTGACATAAGGGTCCCTTGCAGAGCTAGATGTGATTCTAAAATTGGGAACACAAGAATAAAAATCAAATCTTCAGTAGAAGTAGCTGAAAATTACAGTGAGTTGGGGAAGCTTGGCTGCTAACTCCCCACTGTTTGAAGATGGGCTTGTTTGTTTTTAAAACAGCCAACCTAATTCAGCTGGAGGAGGTAGAAAGATTTTTCTATTCCTTGTTTCTGTAGAAATCGATGGACTTTAGCTTGTATAATTGTCCCCCCTGCCTTTAGCATCTAAAATAAAATAACCCTCATTGCTTGCATTACTGAACGCATTTCTGCGTCTTAGTGTCTATGGCTAAACGAGTATTAATTAGATGGTCTGCGGAGAGCTGGCTGGGGAAGGGAGGGGAGGTGGGGGAGAGGGGCAGGGATGGCAGCAGGGTGGACTCGCGGCCTTGATTTGGGATCCTGACAGCAACTTCCTAGGTGGCCTGAAGACCCCGGAACGAAGGAAGAGGGCGGGTCCCAGCAGGATCTGACCTGCATTACGGACAGGGGCGCTGCGGAGGGATGAAGGGGGCGGGGGTAGGGTAGAGGTGGTTCGGGGGAATCCCAGGTTCGAAGCCAGCTGCGGGCAACAGAGTGGGTAAGGGGGCCACTCAGGCTGGGGTCAGCCGCCAGCAGCAGCCACGCCCCCCACCTCCCCCAGGATTTTTAGGGAATATTCTCCAAAGCTCTCGCATCCTCCCCCTGCCTCCTTCCACCCTCCACCCTCCCAGCCCCCACTCAGACCTCTTTAAACCCACCCAGGGGCCGCCGCGGGATGAGGCCGGGGAACTGGCAGGACCTGGGGCGGGGGCTGGTGGGGCAACGCTCGGGAAACGCCTCGAAAGCAGCCGGACCCGGCAGCTGAAGTGAGGCGGAGGCGCTTGGCGAGGGGAGGCTCGCAGCTCCTTCCCGATCTGGGGCTCTCCTCGTTCACCCCCGAGTCAGCCCCGGCAGCCCCCGCCGCCGCGGCGGGGCGAGGAGACCCCCGCGTACAACCACGCGCGCGGGGCCGGGGCGCTACTTGAGGCCCTCGCTGCCCCTTTAAGTGTTCTCGAAACTTTCCCCCCTGGTATCAGATGAGCCTCGTCACATCCGTTGGCCGCGGCCGCCGGGGCGCGTTCCGAGGAAATTCGGGACTCCAGTTTCCCGGGGAAGAGGCGCGGCTGCAGCCCGGCGAGGGTGCGCAGGGCGGGTGCAGGTGGACCACGGCGGCCCCCGCGCCCAGCTGTGACCTTGGCCGCAGGGGAGGGGCCGGGCCGCTGCGGGGCAGCCGCGGCCGCCAGAGGGGGCAGCGGAGAAGAACTTGCCCAACTTGGCGGCACGGGCTGGGGCGGCTCCGCGCCTCCGCGCCTCCGCGCCCGCCTCCCCGGCCTCCGCCTTCTCCTCGCCAGCGAGCCTCCTCCCCTGGGCCCTCCTCCCGTCCTCCCCGCTGCCGCCGCCGCCGCCGGTTCCGGTGCGCGCCCATCCCTGCCCGCAGCCCCGCGCACCGGTCGAGTCGCTGAGCCGCGGCCGCCGGACGGGACGGGACGGACTGGGCCGGGCGCGCCCCCAGGGCCCCGCCGTGGGCATGGGCGCGCTGGCCCGGGCGCTGCTGCTGCCTCTGCTGGCCCAGTGGCTCCTGCGCGCCGCCCCGGAGCTGGCCCCCGCGCCCTTCACGCTGCCCCTCCGCGTGGCCACGGCCACGAACCGCGCTGCTGCGCCCACCTCGGGACCCGGGAGCCCCGCCGAGCGCCGCGCGGACGGCCTGGCGCTCGCCCTGGAGCCCGCCCTGGAGTCCGCCGCGGGCTCCGCCAACTTCTTGGCCATGGTGGACAACCTGCAGGGGGACTCTGGCCGCGGCTACTACCTGGAGATGCTGATCGGGACCCCCCCGCAGAAGGTAAGCCCCACGCCCTGGCGGCTGCCGCGGGTTTTTCGAGCTCGTTGGGGGAAGGGGGCCGTACGGAGAAGCCTCCACGCGGCTTAGCATCGCCCCAAAGCAGCAGCTGTCCCCGCAGAGAAGAGCTGGGAACGCAGAGGGGCTCGGGTGGGCGGGGGAGCGGGGGCGCTCGCTCTTGGGTCGCGGAGGACAGCGGCCCCCGCCCGGGGCGCACGGAGGGGTGTGCGCGAGTGTTTCAGAACTTGTGAGCTCCCCCTCCGCGGGGCAGGGCGGGAGAGGAGACCTGGAACTTGCCGCCTCCAGTAACGTGATTTCCTTCTTGCGGGCGACACCTACTTCCAGCGGGAGACGGAGCGGTGGGCCTCTGGCGACGGGCTGTTCAGGGGAAAATCACCTCGTCTTCAGACTCTCCCTCCCCCCGCCCACCCCCCTATGCTGTCTCATTGCTAAAGAGGCTCGTGGCGGGCTTCCAAAGGCGCAGTACCCTTTAGAAGGGATTTATGCATGAGCTCAGCTAAAAGCAACCCGGTTCTGAAGCGGCTTGCTTGCTGCTCGTGCGAGGAGCAGCGTTCCCCCCCGCGCCAGCGTTCCCTTCTCTGAGTTGGTTTGGCAGCTGCGTCCTTGCTCATCCCGCGGCCCTGCCCCTCTGCACCGAGCGATGCATCTACACGCGGCGGTGCAGAAAGTGTAAAATGCAGTCCAGCTACCGGGAAAAAAAATGTGAGCTAAGTGAGGTGTCCGGGGACCAAGTGGTATCCCGATTACAAAACAAAAATAAAAAACCAAGCAGCTTTTCTCTTACTCTGATGTTCATTTACTAACAATTTTTGTAGCAAGAAACAAATGTTCCCAAGCACAGTAATCTTCAATTAAAAAAAAAAAAATCCAATTGATCTGCTCCCCCTCCTACTTTCAAAGTATCTAATGCAAGTGGGATTTGAAATCATTTGCTCAATTGAATGCACAGTTTGAAGATACTTTATTTTTATTTTTAACATTGTCATTTGGGTTTTAATTTAGCTATGATTCTCCCATAAATAGAACATACTCATGACTTTTTGTATAATTCTCATTAAATTATTCAAGACTTTAAGAGGAAAGACATGCCATGCTAATTCTTTTGAAAAAGGAAGCTGCCGAATAACTTCTGTAGTTGTTTAATTAGTTTGCGGGGGGGAGGAGGGGACCCCTTCAAAACCGTATTCTGCTCACACTTTCATTCTAGTTGCCTTTCATGTAAGTCATGGGAAGCCACGTGAATGATCTTTCCCATCTCCGGGAGTGGATGGTTGGAGGGAGGGAATGGGAATCCCATCAGCTGAGAGAGCTTAACTCGGCCTTAAGATGTGGTCTTGGTGCAGCCACCACGTGGGAACATGCGCCTGGTGCTGAGAACCTTGTAAATATCACAGGATATTGAGGAAGAACTTCTTCGGTGACCTACAGAGAATCTTTTGGAACAGGCTTTGCATGACTCCCCATTTGAGATGTATGCTTTAATGTGAGGGAATTGTCTCTACTAAAACTAAATTTGGGTAGTCCGAGGGCTGTGCTAAGCCCCGAAACCCTCTCTCCAAAGGAAAGGGGACAGGAAGAAGCCTGAAGGACTGAAAAATACTTACCTTGGGCAATCAAAAAAAAAAAAAAACTTTTATAAATAATTGCTTGCCTTTGTTAATTAATTCAATGACCTTTACTTTAAAATGAGGTTTAATTAATTTAATTAATAGAAATGTATTGAGCCCCTAGGCTCCTGTCTTTACCATAGCCAAGGCAGCAGTTCGTTCAAGATTACTTCTCAAACATTAGCATGTTTCCAGGAAGGGCTGCTTTCACAGAGAAGGATTTAACTTTTACATGTGATGGGTAATGAAATATCCCATACCTCCTTCCTGGCTTGATTTAGCAATAAGCCGCTTTATAGCAAAATCTTTGCAAATGCCTACTGTAAACTCAGGCTTTACTGACTACCGCATTAAGATTAACTGCCTGCCTGTGTTGCCCTGAAATGTCTCTGACCACTAGCAGGGTGTCGTCGGCCAGCAAGAGGGGGCAGCAGTGAGGTGACTTCTGAACCTGGAGTGAGCTTTCCTGCTCTACTAATGGCCAGGAGTCATACATTTATTCTCTGCTGATTCTCCGAAGCTTAAAATAAAAATTGCTTAGGTGGAGAGAAAAAATGGAATTGTAAATTCAAGCAATAAATAACCAAGTTTTTCAAGAATTAAGTAATCGTCATACACAATGTCTGAAAGCTCAGTGACAAGCACTGTGCTATGTGCTTTAGGGGTGCTTTCCCCAGGAATCTCCACCACCCACCACCACCACCCACCACCCCTCAGGGTTCTTATATGCATTTGGGGGTGGGAAAACTGAAGCTTGGAGAGACTGAGTGACTTTCCAGGGCAAGAAAAAGGGAGGGCCAAAAATGGAACCCAGGGAGCTGAACTTCAGAAGCCAAATTCTGAACCACCAGGCAGATAATGACTTCCTTCCCCTCATACCTCCTGATCTCTTTGGTATTGGCCTCAAACTACCCTTTCTAGCCAGAGAACCCTGAACTTATACCCCAAGGTGTTAGGAACTTTATGACTGCAACTGGATCCTGCCGCACTCCCTGCTGTTCCCCCATCTCCTGCTTCCTTGGGCACTGCTGAATGAGCGACAGAATGAAGAGCTGGATCCGTGCATGGGAGAGACCTTGAGAGGAGAGGGTCAGCAGCAACCACAGCTCTCCAGCGCCCCCTCTCCTAAGGGAAAGTCAACTGCTAGAAGTATGCTTTTGTTCCCTGAATGCTTTAATCAGGAACTGGAGGTCCATTGTTTGCCCAGTGACTCTGTGAGGAGTCACAGGCATGTGCCCAGAAGCCTGTGTGAGAGCTGCAGGACCCGTGTGCTGGCGGGCAGGGCCACGTTGGCATGGAGATGACTACCAGGTCTGTGGCTGATCCATTATATGGGCTCTTTCGAACAGGAGAACTTCGGAACAGTTCTTTCAACCAGCATCTGCTTGAACTGTGCAATTTGGTCTTATTAATAATAATAACAGTGTTCTAAAGTGATTATAATTACAGCAATTTCCATTATTAAAAAAAGAGACTTTCATGCTACACAATATCTCCAACTGAAGATAGGAAAAGGTTTTCGGCTATATATCTTGCAGTAGCTTTAAAGAAGCTTTTTTTTTTTTTTTTTTTTTTTTTTTTCCGGAAAGATTTTCTGTCATCTCCACTAAGTTGAGTAAAGCAGACTGCAAAACACTTCTCATACCTGAGCACTTGAATGTCAAGGACCACCTAATTATTTTGGCAAATCCTATTTTAATCATAGTGCATTTCCTTGATTCTCAGCCTCTTAGTATGAAATTTTTTGGAAAACTTGGATTGAAAATATGGACTGAGCATATGCAAATAAGAGTTTGTTCTTTGGAAGAAGCCATCCAGGCTCCCCAGATTAAGCTGACTGTAGGTGAGGCTGAAAACAAGGAGGCGGCCCCAGCAAGAAGAAATCTGATGGAACCACTTGAAATGGTAAACTCTTTAAGACAATGAAATAAAACAATTACTGAGGTTGAAAGAACAAGAAAGTCCAAGCCAGTTTGCCACCAGCTCCTTTGAGTGAGAAGTGGCAGCTCCTGGGCTTTAGAGAAAGAATTCATCAAAGGCTGTGTTACAGAGGACTAGGAAAGGTGAGCCAAGAAATCAGCTTGAAACAAGGAGGGACAGGAGTCTGAGAAATGGTTTATAAGATTAAGAGCTGACCTTGATTTCTGGCTGATTGAGTGTTGGGCACTCAAAGGGCATGTGAAACCCTTTGCGTGGCTCACCTCATTTTATCCTTGCAATGTCCTGGAAAATGTGCACAACATGACTTAATTTTCAGATGGGATAACCGAGGCTCAGAGGGCCACACTGGCAAAGGCAAGGTGGCGCAGGGCTGTCAATCTGGGTCTGCCCAGCTCAAAGTCTTTGCACTTCATTGCAGTTCCTCCTTAGGTGCAATGTTTTAGTTACAGTAACTTTTTAAGAAGAACCATCTTCATGCTTCCAGAGATGACATGGTTTGGTGGAAGCATCCTGGCCTGATTATGGGTCCGAAACACTGTAGTGTCACACCTGAGACCATGGGCAAGTGAGGAACCTCCCTCGGCTTCCTTTTCCTCAGCTGTGGATAATCTAAGTTCTGCATTAGTGTCCTGGTTTTACAACAATAGAAACTTGTTCCCACAGTTCTACAGGCTAGAGTTGGAAAATCAAGGTATCATCAGAAACACTGTCCCCCCAGAGGCTCTTGGAGAGGATACCTTCTTCCTTCCTCTTAGTATCTGCTGGCTGCTGTCATTCCTTGGCCCTTGGCCATATCACTCCAGTCTCCCAACTCTGTGTAAGTCTCTGTGGCCCAATTCCTCTATTCTCATAAGATGCCAGTCATTAGATTAGGGCCTGACCTCCTCTAACCTGACCTAATCTTTACTTGATCACGTCTGCATAGACCCACTTTCTGAATAAGGTCAAGTTCACATATACCAGAGTTAAGTCTTCAACTTATCTTTTTGGGGGAACACAATTTAATCCACAACAGGTTCATTCTAGGTTTTTCATACCATGGATTTTTTTTTTCTTTGATTCCACCTCACCTTTTAATTGTTAGTAATTTCAATTTGGGATTCAAGTGTAACTTTTATTATAGGCAATAAACAAATGATGATTTCAGTGTTGTATTACTGTGAAGCCTGTGGTAAGACAGTGCCCTGGGGCCTGGGCGAGAGAAGGGAGAAGGGAGCTTTTCTACTTCTCTTCTGTACTTTTGTATTGTTTTCCTACTAGAGAGTAATTGCTTAAAAATTTGAAATGTCAGCCTGGGTGTGGTGGCTCATGCCTGTAATCCCAGCACTTTGGAAGGCCGATTCGGATCACCTGAGGTCATGAGTTTGAGACCAGCCTGGCCAACATGGTGAAACCCCGTCTCTACTGAAAATACAAAAATTAGCCAGGCATAGTGGCTCACACTTGTAGATCCAACTACTAGGGAGGCTGAGGCAGGAGAATTGCTTGAACCTGGGAGGCAGAGGTTGCAGTGAGCCGAGATCACACCACTACACTTCAGCTTGGACGACAGAGCAAGACTCTGTCTTAAAAACAAAACAAAAAAACTGTCCCATGTCATGTTGCACTAATTCTAGAGTTGCTGAAATTCGTGTATAACATGAGAGAAATCCAATGTGTGCAAGATTAGATCAATGATATTTAAATACTTATGAGTAACAAATACTTGTGTTGGGAACAACATGGACATAGCTTGAGTATCTCATGTTTTAAAGACATTATAAGGCAACCCCCTTATCAATCAGGATATATTTAATATGAAATAGGGGCCTTTCCCCATACTTCCCACCATACTCAGCCCTGATCTCCTTGTGTGATCTCCTTATTGTAGGTAGCTTGGCTTAGCCTCCTCTTGGCTGCCCATCCCTCCTTTTTCCTCCTGGAATGATCCCAAAAGGAAAAGGTTGGCTGTCGTGATGAGTGGCTGTTCTTTTGTGATTGTGGTGCCCAGCTGCATTGCTCCCAAGGGTAGAGGGGGGGGGAATTTAAAGGGGGTGTTTTTCTCCTTATCCATGGTATCTGACAGCATGCCTTGGGATTTATTTAATATCTCATTCATAGACTAGAGCAGGTCAAGCCTTTGGCCGCTGGATTCAGGGTCCGCCTATGCTGGGGCAGAGGTGGAAGGTTAGAGGCTGCTGATTCTTGCCCCACCCCCACACTGGGTACAGCAGGAATGGGGTGGTGGTCCTACCTGCTGGTGAGTGAGGCCCCTCTCCAGGTGACCTGAGGCTCCTGTGACTGACTGTGAACCTCTGCTTGTCCCTGGGTCCCTTGCCGTGTGTCATGGATCCCTCCTCCGGGTCACCCTGCTTGCCCAGGCCTTGGCGAGACACTGGGGCTCATTGTATGTTATGGTAACAGATACTACCAGCACAACAGAGCACACCTGTGAGGCTGGTGGGTGGCCTGGCACCCCTTCTATAGCTTCCCTGGGTGTAAACGCATTTATGGTGGAACCTCAGGAAGAGAGTATCACCTCTTCCATGCAGCCTGCCTGGCCTGGCTCCTTTTCATCCTTTCTTGGCTTAGATGGACTATTAGATAATTGCCTGTTGCTACTCAATTTAAAAAAAGGTCATTTTTTGGCTCTTAGAATTGTCAGAAGAAGAAAGAATACTCTGGGAGTGCTGACATTAACCACATCAAGAAATAAAATGAGCCGGGCGCGGTGGCTCACGCCTGTAATCCCAGCACTTTGGGAGGCCGAGGCGGGTGGATCACAAGGTCAAGAGATCGAGACCAGCCTGGTCAACATGGTGAAACCCCGTCTCTACTAAAACTACAAAAAATTAGCTGGGCATGCTGGCGCGTGCCTGTAATCCCAGCTACTTAGGAGGCTGAGGCAGGAGAATTGCCTGAACCTAGGAGGCAGAGGTTGCGGTGAGCCGAGATCACGCCATTGCACTCCAGCCTGGGTAACAAGAGTGAAACTCTGTCTCAAAATAAAAAAAATTAAAAAAATAAAAAAATAAAATGAGTGGGTTTGTGTTGTGCTAATGCTTGCTATCCAGCACAGGTCCTGGGTGGGATGTTTTCATATTTCTATTATATGGCAGCCATATACCTGCACCTAGAAATACACAACCTCAGCACTGCCATTGTAGGAAGACAAAGGGGCTGTCTGAAGAGTAATGTGGCAATGCCCTGGGCAGCTCCATCATTCCAGGGAACCATAAAGGGAAGTGGGAATGCACATTCCATCCGTTTCACACTAGGCTGAAAGTGGCAGGGAGAGGATTTACGCCTGGCCTGCTAAAGGCAGCCTCGCACTCCCACTGCAGAGTGCCAGCTTCTCCAAAGCCAGTGCTTGGGAAATGGCCTTGTTGGCAGCAGGCAGGAGGCTGGTGCAGTATACCTACCAGCTGTGCAGCCCCCCACCAGCAGCCAAATAAAACAACCTCTAAACCAGCCCCTCAGGATTTCATGCCATGGGGGTGGCGAGGCATGGGGGGAGGTGGAAAGCATTAAATCAGAAAGTTTTCCAGGTACCAGCAATGTCAGGGTTAATATGGCCTGACTTGCTTTTCAGGTGAGCACCTGTAGCTGACAGGAAAGCGGCTTCTTGGTGGAGGTGGACGTGGATTCCAGAAGCCTTAGAGAGGCGTCCAGAGCCCTTCCCACTGTATCTAGCTGCCTCCTGGGGAAATTCCTAGGCTTTTTTCTCATCAGAAAAGCCACTGGCAAGCAGCCAGAGCCGTGTGGCTTATGTAGTGATTGGGGAGCTAGGTGCTTTGGTACTAGTCCCAGATCTGCTACTTGTTAAATGTTGAATATTGGAGAGAAGTCATTTGAGCTGTCTGAGCCTCAGTTTCCTCATCTGTGAATCAGGGAATTTGATCAAGTGACCTGAGATTCCTTCTAGGAGCTCTAACAGTCAGTGATAGCATCTATTTCATTTGAGAGAATCTCCATAGCTCTATTTTTTTTTTTTTTTTTTGTCCCCAGACCAATCTGCTTCGGCTTTGTGCAGGTGTATCACCTGGGGTTCTGTTAAAATGCAGAATCGGTTAGTGATTGGGAGCAGAGCTGAGGGTGGCTGCCACCAGCTCACAGGTCACACTTGAAGTCATTGCTTCTTTCCCCAAACGAGCTGCCTACGGAAAGACCAGGAATGCCTTGCAGAACTGCTTAGAAATACAGATTCCCATATGCATTCCAGACTTACTGGGTGAGACTGTCTGCACTAGGACCTGAGAATCTGCATTTTATTATATCCCTTGAGTCCCCCTTAAGCAGGCAGGCTGGCCCCAGCCACTGGACTCTATTTGAAGGCCACTGCAGAGGCCAGATTCTCCTGTGCTCAGTGGTTTCCTGTGCAGAAAGGCTATGTTCTTTCATCTTCCTAAATACCGTTCCTAGGTTAAGTGTTTCCTTATCTTCCCCCATCTAGAAAATCTCCACCTCAAGCAGATTGTGTTCCAAAACCCACTTTGTGTTGGGCAAGTGGAAAACAGTTTTCTTTGGGGATCTCGTTCTGAGGCGCTGCTATTCAAAACCTTGGTGCTGAAGGTGTGTTTTGAGATGTCCAGTCTATCATGGGGCAGCAAGGTGTAAACATCAAGAAAAAAATGAATTACTAGAAAGACAAAGTGAAAAAAGACATATAAAATACAGATGTCATTCTTTTTATTCTTAGTTTGGACAGAGATCCATTCCTCTACCCGGGTCCCACAATTTTGCAACTTCCAGTAACGATCAGTGGTTACCTTGTGGCCCAAGCAACCGGAAATCGGTACCCTACAAAGTGTGCTTGCTCCAAGGCAGTGCAAACTAGAAGTTGTTACAAATGTTTCCAGTAACAAATTTGCTTGGCAGCCTCCTCCCTTGAATGAGACAGTGGTTGTTTTTGCTAAGGCAGAAAGGGAGTGTGGTACTATCCGGCTGTGTTTTGCTGTCTGGACTACTCCTGCTTGGGGAAAATTGAGGCTTGTTCCAGAATGCAGAAATCCCTGTTACATTCGACAGTCTTGGGCTGGAGGATGTCTGATGGCATCCCGAGTGTGTCACAACTCATGTCTCTAAAGGCACTGAGGTAGGACACCATCAAGATGTTGAGGATCAGCAGAAGGAAGGCAGGAAGGGGAGAGGATCTAACCTATCAACATAGGTATTCAGAAAGTCTGTGTTCTAAAATAAGGCAGCCCTTCCCTTACATCACACTTATTCCTAATTTCACCCTCTGAGCCTTGCCCCACTGTGTCACAGCCTACGGCTGGTTAGAAACTGGGGTGGGGTGGGAGGGGATGTTATTCCACCAGTAACACCCTTGGGACATGGTACAAAGGTGTGCCCCTTCCTACATCTCTATCACCTTCCCAAGAAAGGCTAAAGATGAAACAGAGTGCATGTGTAGAATTGAGAGTGAAGTGAGGTGAGGTGTGTTAGAAACAGCCTTGCACAGCATCAGCCGTGTGTGGTGAGTGTTCCATAAATCTTAGTTTAGAAAAAGTGGCGAATTCCAGGCTGCTAGTCAACAAAGGGGGAAGACAGGCAAACAACAAACCCAAGAACTAGATGCCTGACAATCTGGGTCTACATCTTGAAGGAATGTGAATCCTGTCCTCTCATTGCAAAGCCGGCCTTCCGTGGCCCCACGACTCTGCCTCCCAGCCCTCGTAAGAGGGGGTGGGAACAGAGCTTTACCCCAGGGTGGCAAAGAGACCTGGCTCCTTGGTTCTCAACCCGAGGTGACTGTGTCCCCTCAGGGAACATGTGGCATCCTCTGGAGACATGTTGAGTTCTCACAACTTAGATGGTGCTCCTGGCATCCTGTGGCTGGAGACCAGAATTGTTGTTGAGCATCCATGTGGCACAGGACAGCCCTCACAACAAAGAACAATCTGGTCCCAAATGACAACCGTGCCAAGAGTGAGAAATCCTGGTTACTCCGCACAGCAGATTGGCTGGCCTGGGGTCGCTGCCCAGAGGGGCAAAGGAGAACGTGCAGTGGAAACAGCTGCCCTGAGCACGGGGGCACGCTGATACCTGCTGATTCCCCCATACATAAGGTCCTGTCTTGTTCCTGATGCCACTTGGATCTTCCTGCCGGATGCATTAAAGTGTGAGGAGTTAAACATCAATTATAACTGGAGTGACTGGGGATTAAAGAGGAGAAAAATTGTGAACTGGGCTCAAAGGACGAGCATGTTTTTCTTTCTTCCTTCAGCACATTGGCCGGGTGTGGTGGCCCCATGCCTATAATCCCAGCACTTTGGTAGGCCAAGGTGGGAAGATTGCTTGAGGGTAGTTTAAGATCAGCCTAGTCAACATAGTAAGTCCCCATCTATACAAATACATTTTCAAAAAAAGTATCCAGGCTTGATGGTGCATGCCTGTAGTCCCAGCTACTCAGGAGGCCGAGGCAGGAGGATCACTTGAGCTCAGGAGGTCAAGGCTGCAGTGATTTATGATTGTGCCACTGCACTCCAGCCTGTGCAACAGAGCAAGAGCCTGCCTCAGAGTGTATTTATTAAGCACCTACTGTATGTCAGGGCCTTGGTCTAAGCCCTGGTACACAACAGTCAACTAGACAAAGATAGTCCTTGGTTTTACAGAACTTCTGTTCTTGTAAGGAAGACAGATTGTTAAAGAAGTAAACAGACTTTGAGAGGAGTACTGTGAGACAGCGCGATGCGGGAACGGGCATGGGCGAGAGTCCTGCTTTATGAAGGCGGCTTGGGAAGACCTCTCTGAGGAGGTGCAGTTTGAGCCAAGATTGGCAGGAGGAGAAGGACTCAGCCTTGAGAATTTGAAAACGTGTCCCAGGCCGCAGCCAGGGAAGTGAAGACTTGAGGGTGTCCAGGCTGAGTGCACATGTGTGGCGGGGCAGTGTCTGCAATGCTCCAGAAGCAGCTCCTCTTTCATCTAGTTTAAAATTGTGCTCTGAGGTTAGATTTTGTAGAACAAAGGCCTTACACAGAATGTGAAAACATTATGCTACCCTGCATACAGGCAATTAAAAAGGGGAATCAAGCTGGCAGTGCCGGGTGTGGGGTGGGGTGGAGAAGGCCATGGAGACTATTGTGTGTGTTATTCAGCAGTGTCCTGGGCTGCTTTCTCCAGAAATGGCCCTGACACTTGGAGGTAAGTGTGGCTAGTTTACTGGGACATGATCCCAGTGATGCAGGACAGGCAACCCCTAAGATCGGGGCATAGCCCAGGAGAGTTCTTAGGCTTCGCGCAAGAAAGAACTCAAGGGTGAGCTGGCGGTGTTAGGCAGCAGCTTTTATTGAAGTCGCCGTGCACAGCTGCAGCAGAAGTGCTGCTGCTTGCAGAGCAGGACTGCCCCATAGGCTGTGCGCCCAGAGTAGTAGCTCAGAGGCAGTTCTGCTGTCTTATTTGTACCCACTTTTAATTATATGCAAATTAAGCGGCAGTTTATGCAGACATGTCCAGGATGAGGGTGGTAACTTCCGGGTTGTCGGGCTGTTGCCATGGAAAGGGGTGGTAACTTCTGGGTGTTGCCAGGGCCATGCTGAACTGACTTGGCACAGGTGGGCATGTCTTATGGAAACCTGCATCCACCCTGGACCTGTCTTAACTAGTGCCCAATTTGGTGTGAGTGTCTAAGTCCCACTCCCAGAGTTGAGTCCCACCTCCTACCTCATTCCCCCCTCAGAGATTAAATACTCCTCCTTAATCTTAAGGGGGCTGCAGAAGGGCGGAGATCCGTTTTCCATAACTACTTCCTGCTGAGTTTATGGGCGTAGGCCCTGCCTAGCACTAGAGGAGTAAAAAATCTCTGGATACCTGATCTAAGGGGCCCAGAGGCAGGACGCTTTTATTCTCCGTGTCAGTGGATGGGATGAGCTGGAAGCCTTGTGCCAGCATTGTCTCTGGAACTATGGTAATCTAGAAGACACAAACTTCTAAGAGGTTAAACAAGGACCAAAAATTAGTAACAACAAGACAGCTGTCAAAGGTCCTAGACGAGGTGAAAAACAGGTGAGACTTGGAAAGGCACTTTTGATAGTGACCAGATATAGTTGGGGTCAGTGCCCTGGTTATGTCTATGTAACTCGGTAGTCTGCTCGGAGATGTTTTGGATGTTAACCTCAACCTGTCCAGAGTTAATATACATGCAGCAGGTTTTATTAATAACTGCACAGACTCCAACTGTTCAGGTAGTAAATAATCAAACGCTAGTCTGTTATCGACAACTACGTTTGCCAGAGTCTAGGGACTCTTGAGTTCTCTTTAATGCCTGACCTCTGTTGGTGGCTAAGGATTCTAGGATTTGAGCCAAGTTCTTTAGGGTTAACTCATGGTAGGCAAAGCCACCCCAGGGTGCTGCCAGTCCTATTGCCTCGCTGATTCTTGCCAGAATTAATTTTATTGCTCACTTCTTTCTGGTATTCTTTAGTCTTAGGGGTTATAGATTGTGACCCCTGGAGGGGCAAGAGTGGCCAATATACATTCATGTCAGTTCCATGTTTTTGATACATAAGGGAAAGCTACTTCTTAAAGAACAGGTGACTCCCTAGGGAGTTGGGAGTGGTTAAAGGGTGTGACTTCTTCCCATTCATGGTCACAGACAAAAAGGAGCCCAGCTGGGGCACCCACAGGAGCCCTGTGGGGTGTGATGTTTATACTTTATTGCCAGGTTGAGTCTATAGAGACACTTTCCACCGATTCTAATGGTGGTGGTTGAACAGTCTTTATTTTCTAGAAGAGGGCAGTACTCTCACCTTCGCAGACCAGGCAGTTGTTTTTCCTTTGTATATTCCGGTCCAGGAGAGGGTACCATATACATGGTCTTTTCACTTACAAATGGAATCTCATTTACCTCACTGTGGTCTTGGAAACTTGGCAACTAGAGTTGGATCAGAGCATCACAGGGAAACTTCCACTTTTGTGTGATTAATGTGAGCGTGAATGCAAAAGATAAAGTTACTTAGTGCACTGGAGACAGAGAAACCCAACTTCTCAGATTCAGATAATAGTGGTCAGGGCAGGGGAATGTCAGGGTTCATGTGGAATCCACTAAGTGGGGGAGATTTCCACTTTGCAAGTAGGGGTTTGGGTATTTTGGGATTGCTATGGTTAATTAGGAGGTCTGGGGACATGTTGTGAGATCTTCCAGATAGATCAGAAGATGAAACTCTGTATCTTGGGGGTGTTGATGGCAAATCTAGCAACCATAAAGATCATTCTATGCTGCTATAATTTTTGAAATATTTACTCTAAAATTTTGTTCCCCCTACCCCCAACACACACACAGGCTTAGGTCAATTAGAAGAACAAACAGAATTAACAGTGGCATCATGGTATCTGGTTGGGTCTTAGAGTGGCCTCATACCCACCAAGCCCAAAGGAGATGTTTCCCAGGAGGAGGTGGCTGGTTAAAGCCATAGAAAAGAAATACTATACTCAGGAAGAAGAGCAAGATTAATGCTCCTATTCCCATCTACAGCATTACATTATGTCTTTTGGCTGAGTGTTGATTATTTTAACTAGATAGCAGAGGTCTTCCAAAGCTTTAATGATATAGGTGTGGTTGTAGTGTCCTCCTTTTGTGCCTGTAACTCATAAGAAACGGGTTTAATCCTGGATCTGTGTACCCAAGTAGGTGTTCCGTGAAGTTTAATAGCAGTGGGCGTACTTAGCAATACCCAATAAGAGCCCTTCTATTTTGGTTGTAATTGATACTTGGAAGAATCCTTGTCCTTAAGGTTTTAGCAAGACTAAGTCTCCTGGTTGAACAGGGGAGCTATTTTTTCCTTTGTGAGGAAGGACAGTATTTTGTTTTTATATTGGAGGGACTTTTGAATCTGTCCTAAATCCTAAAGGGGAGGGGAAAGGTTCATATAGGTAATTACTGCAAGCCAAGACCACAGCAGCTCAACACATAGAATCCATGGTTTGACATTCTTGGCTCCCATACTGCTCAAAAGGAGTTCAAGGGCCAGTGAGTGCCCACCTACCTCCACACTCATCCACACTGTGTGGATGACTTACACAGACCATCTACAAGATAGCTGAATTTCCTGACATGTTCTATACTACCTCTTTCTTAAATAACAAGTTATTTTACTTTAGGACAGAAATTTACTATATAAGATTTCTCCACATATAGAATTACTCTTTCTATCCTTTCCTTGCAAACAAACAATACATTTTCCATTCATAATGTTCTTTACATCTCTCTTTTCTACTCACTGGTTCACTTGTATTTTTAACCTCCCATTTAATAACTTCTGGATTAGACAAAAAAAAAATTCTCAAAGGATACATTTCTTTAGCACATTTTATGTAAACCTAGAAAGGAAGAAGTCCTGAACCTCATACTAGACATTGGCATTCTATAAATGCCAACCATTCTACCATTTTATGGTTTTAAACCACACATTAAGCATATCCCATTCACTTGAATTTAATTATTTCACTTTTAACTGCATTATCTAGATCACCAAGAACCAAGATATCATACAAAGTTAGTCACATTTAAAGCCATTTTAACTGTTTTAAAGCCTATGAACATCAGTGACTTACCTAGATAAAAATCCTAAAGTTATATTTTAGAAGACACAAGATTCTCTTCAAACTAATATGCTTTGACTAGTCTTATTTGTTGAATTTATGAGTGCTGTTTTATCTATAAGCCAATTTGATAGCATGCTGGTTACAATACACATCACAATACATGTACCTATACCCAAAAACATACTAAATAAAACAACCTATACAAGACAACTGGATTCAAGCTGTTTACAGAACTGGAACCTATCTACCTGGCCAAATTTTGTTTGCCCCAATAGGTATGGGAAGCAGTAAGAGTCAGGGCAGAGAATCCCATCAACTAAAAAGGGGAGGAGGCAAACTGCATTGCTCAAAAGAAGATTCTGGAGTCCCTAAGCCACCAGACAGCATGCCCAACAGTGGAAATACCAAAGAAGAACGTTCAGGCAATTGCTACCTGCCACCGTGGAAAGCTGTCCTCTGGATCAAGGATCCAAGACTCCCAGTAAACTTGCCTGAGCAAAGCAGCTCGCTGGGACGAGTAGAGGAAGTAGCTCTGGTATTGATGGAAGCTTTTTTTTGTTGTCTGTCACCAGAGCAGTTAGGACATTCTCATTGCCAGTGGCTCTTTTGCTTATAGTAGGCACAGTGATTCCGATCCAGGTGTCAGCAAGTCAGGGGCTCTTGTCTGGGCATCCCAGATGCCAATTTTACGACATTTTCTCAAGATGAGCAACCCCGAGGGGGAAGGGGCCTTAAAGTAACTGTTAACAATTGTACTTTTTGGCTATTTCTTCCCCCCCCCCCCTTTTGCCCTGTCCTTATTGTTGTAAACTTTAAAGGCTATGTGTAAGTGTTGGCTCATAGGACTTCAGTGTCCTATTGCTGCTTTTTGTAGATTCCTCCTAGTGTCAGGGGAGGATTGAATGATAAAATGTTTACCCAGGAGAGCTTGCCCTTCTGGGCTGTCTGGGCCTGCATTAGTGTATTTCCTGAGTTCCTCAACTAAATGACCCTGAAACACAGCAGGATTTTTATCTTTTCCCTGAGTTATTTCTTTAACCTTGTCATAATTGACTGGCTTATCCACAAGCTTTTTCCTCCACATTTTTTTTTTCCCCACAGCCCAGGAAGCGGATGACAATATTTGTAAGTCACGACAATTTAAAGAACGTGGTCAATGTAACAAACTCTTGTATAAGCTTTTCTGGAATATCTGAAAACTGGCCAATGTTTTCCTTTTATAAGGTCCAATTAGACATAGAAAATGGCATGTGTATTCTTTGAGTGTTCCCTGATTTCCATCAGCTACTTCCCATGATGGACACAGGTTTGACTTTAGAGGCTGATATGGGACCTCACTCCTGTGGTACTGTTTGGGCTCACTTTCTTGAGCAGTAGAGGGTGTAGACGAGGGCTAGTTGGATAAGGGGGAAAGGTGCCTGATGACATTGGGGTGGAATCTTTCACTAGAGAGTTGGTGAGAACGCCCACTCAGGACTGGTGACTGAAGAGCCTCTGCAGGGGCTGTGCATGTTTGATGGTGGGCAGTGAGTTGGGGATCCCTCATGCATGGCTTTCTGGTACCTGGCAGTAATGTGAGCCAGTAAAGAGCCATAAAAGTCTGTACATAAGGGATCTCTTCCCATTTTCCTTCTTTTTTACAAAACAAGCCTAATCGTAAAATATCATTATAGTATATAGAACCATGTTTAGGCCAGATATATTGGTTGTCTAACTTGTATTTAACCCAAATGGTGTTGCAATACAAAATGAGTTTCTTTTTCTTTAAGCCAAATTTGAATTTGCTCCAATAGCTTAAAAGACACCCTAGTGGTGAGTCCTTCGGGATGCTCACTCTTGTCCCCATGCCTAGTAAGGAACTCCACAGAGGGTTTTAGTTAGCTTAAGTTTAGCGAAAACCTAGTTACTTTTCCCTCTTAAATTCCCATGTTCTTTAAAGGTGTAAATATGGATAGCAAGGTGTTATAAAAGTGGATTATGAGCTACAAATGGGCAGTCGAATGTGGAGCCTAAATTCCATAGAGATTGAGAGTTGGGTGGAGAGGGGGCTAAAGAAATGGAGGAAGGCAAAGGGGTAAACAGCATTGCCCAAGGGGAGATCTCAGAGGCCCCGACTTGCTGGAGAACCTCCCCAGTAGTGGAGATACTGAAAAAATACCAGGGTGGCCACCTGTCTACCACTGTAGGTGGCTGACTGCCGGGCCAGAAGCCTGGGGACTCCCAATTTCTTTGACCAAGAATGGCGTAAGCAAGGGAGTTAGAAGGCAGGACATAGGAAGGAGCTTGCAACTGGCTATTAGGAAAACAATACTCCTAACTTTAGGACAGAAAAAGGCAAGACCAATATTCGCCTGGGGGAAGGGGTATAACCCACAATCCTGGAGGAAATACCAATGCCAAAAACCCCAGAGCATCTGGAGGGTGGCCTATAAGACCAATGCTGAGAACCCCAAATTCCCACGTTTCAGCCCACAGGGGTACCCTCACCAAAGCAGTAGTACACAGCAGCGCCAAAAACAATGGGGCACCCAAGGGGACGGCCAACCCAGTGAACCCAAGACCAGGTTACAGAACATAGAATATGTGACTCTTGTGTCCCGGAGTCAACAAACAGGGGACCTCTCACAGCCGAGTGTCCTGCCTTAAACAGTTGCCCAAATATAGTTAACAGCAAGTCAAAAGCAAACATAAGACTGCAAACAAGACATAGGTATTAGGACTGAAAATAAAACCAATAATGAAGCAATCAAATGGAGTCAGAGAAGAAAGAACCAGGTGAAGGGGTATCAACGACATCCTTCCTTCAAGGCACCCAAACTAGGTGGGGAACTGACCACTTAGCCAAAGGCTTTTATTTCCTAGCTTACCTAATATTATTTGGAGACATTACAAAGGTGACACTCACCCATCCACAGAAGACAAAATAGCACCAACCAACCTTCCACATGGAACCAAGGTGCAGGTCTCTCCAGGTTCCCCAGCTTGGGGGTGCTCAGCTTCTGTGTCGGGGGCTGGCACAGGGACCAGTAACCCACCAGCCTGCTGGTTGGAGGAGTGGGTCCCACACGAGACAGCTGCACTATGAACACTTGGCTGTCCACTCAGTTCCACCACCTGCCAGGGAAAGATGATGGCTCTGAAAAGAGGCTCTGGTTAGGGTTCTAGCTCGGTAGTGTTAGCAGCTCTTTATTGTTACCGCCTCAATGTTACAGCTCTTACATCCTCAGTCACAGTCTGCTTCACCGTCTCTTGCCATTTCGCCAATTGCTGCCTCTGTCTCCGCTGTCTCGCCTCTCTGCGGATGGCCACTGTCTCCACTGTCCTCGTCCCTTTGCTGGCTGCCAGATGATGCAGAACAGGCAGGCCCCAAAATTGGGGCTTAGCCTGGGAAGGTTCTCAGATTTGCCCAGGAAAGAATTCAAGGGTGAGCTGGTGGTGTTAGGCAGCAGCTTTGATGGGAGTAGTCGTGCACAGCAGAGGCAGAGGTGCTGCTCCATAGGCTGTGTGCCCAGAGTAGCAGCTCAGAGGCAGCTCTGCAGTCATATTTATACCTACCTTCAACTATATACAAATTAAGGGGCGGTTTCTTCAGATATTTCTAGGATGAGGGTGGTAACTTTAGGGCCAGTGGGTCATTGCCATGAAAAGGGGTGGTAACTTCTGGGTGTTGCTATGGAAATGGTAAACTGACATGGCATGCTGGTGGGTGTGTCCTATGGAAAACTGCACCCACCACGACCTGTTTTAGCTAGTGCTCAGTTTGGCTCTGTGTCTAAGCCCTGCCTCTGAAATCAAGTCCCACCTCCTGCCTCACCAGTAGGAGTCACAGGTAAGAGCGTGTGTCATGGAGGAGGTTATAAGTGTGGGCCACTGAGGCCCACTCCCTCCTAGGGATCTCTGAGAGGTGATGTCAGATAGACTCAGCTGTCCTGACTAGGGGGCAAGGCAGCTGGGCCTTATCACTCGCTCCTGCCAACTATGGGTAGAGGGCAGCTCCCAGGGGGTTCACTTTTCAGCATTTGTGGCTCAATAGCTGGCCAGAGAAACCATCTGCAGAGAGTCATAGGTGCTTGCATTTATAATTTTTTTTTTTTTTTTTTTATACTCATTTTTTTTTTTTTTTTTTTGAGACAGAATCTCACTGCTGCCAGGCGCCAGGCTGGAGTGCAGTGGCGCGATCTCAGCTCACTGCAGCCTTCGCCACCTGGGTTCAAGCAATTCTCCTGCCTCAGCCTCCCTAGTAGCTGGGATTACAGACGCATGTCACCACTCTCAGCTAATTTTTGTATTTTAGTAGAGACGGGGTTTCACTGTGTTGGCCAGAATGGTCTTGATCTCTTGACCTCATGATCCGCCCTCCTCAGCCTCCCAAAGTTCTGGGATTACAGGCGTGAGCCAAGTTTGCATTTAGAGGCTGTAAATGCAACCGCGCCTGGCCAAGTTTGCATTTAGAGGCTGTAAGGTCAAATGCCCAGGAGGGGTGTGGCTGGCACAGAGTTTGCTGCAGCTACTGTGTACCTAGAACAGTCAGTGTGCTGGAACCATGGTTGGCACAAATTAGGATGATATTTAAGGAAAGAAAGATCAAATATGTTCTACCACTGAATGTATTTGAGAGCATTATTTTGGCCCAGGAATCACAAAGCAGAGTTTAAAAACTGTTCTTTAAAATCCTAACCTGCTGACAGGCTCTAGAATCTAACCTATGAAAGCCTCTGTGGGTTTGGAGTGTGCCTGTCATTGCTGCGTATTACTCTGAACTTTTAGTGGAAGGTGAAGATGTGATGTGTAGATACTGAGCAAGAGAAAGTGGTTGGGGGAAGCAAAGGGTGATTGTGTTTGAGGTTATAAACAACCACAAAACCACCTTTGAGAATTCAGTGCTCTGAACATGAGGGCTTGCAAACACTTTAGAGTGGCCGGGCTTTGTATCGTTGACTGGTACCACAACAGAGTTGCAAGCAAGTGATAAATTCCTGACCCACTACCACTTACATGTAATCCTTCAGGAAGTTTACCGACATATAGCTCTCACAGCTTTTGTATGCATAAGAATTTACTGTATTATCGTTCAGTTATATTCCGTATAGCATCAGTTCTTAAGTACACACACATTTTTAAGGCATGTAGTATTGTTACCATCCTTCCATTCGTCAATATATGTACATCTTGGTTTAACCCTGTAATCCAGGGACTTCTGTGATCCCTCCTTCTTGCTCTTTGCACTCAAATAGGAGAGAAGGCAGTGTCATTCAGGATGGCTGGGCTGCAGGCACCCGTGGGCCATGTTTATGGAGGGTGGAGTCACCCTGTGCCCCTCAGAACCCATGTCTTCCCCTCCATGTCTGAGCTGGTGCTTCACTTGGGGCCTGCTCGTCGCCATCTCTATGGACATATGCCTCATTGCCTGGGTTTATGAACCATGAGGCTAAGTACAGAATTGAAAAATCCCAGTATTTGTGTTCAGGCCTAGGGAGAGGCAGGGTGCTCCATGGTTGGCAGACCTATGCAAACCACACCAGAGTCCAAGGAAGCTGAGAAGCCGAGGAAGAGGCTGCCAAATCCAGTTTCTCAGAAAGAAACACTTAATAGGGACTTACAGATGGAAGCCATGCCCGTGTCTCGAGGGGTGGCGAGATGAGATGGTGGATCTCCACCCATCACCCCCAGACCCAGAGCTTACATACCGTAGGGAAGGAATGTGTAGGGCAGTCATAGGAAAAGGCAAGAATCTGTTGTGAATCTGCCTAAGGGCGAGATTGTCTGACCTAAGGGCAGGATTTACCAATAAGTACTTTCTCTTACATAAGGAACAATAGGTAACAGAAACCTTAGAAGCTTTCCAGGAACTGGGGTCGATCAGAAGTCAACATGGCAGTGGGCATCCAAGGATGGAGTTGCCTTAGCCTCTACACAGGGGCCTGCCAAACCTCAGCCTTAAGCCTCATGCTCCAAGTCAGCATCAACAGGATTCTTCCTGGGGCCAGTGGGACATTGATTACTGTTGTTCCTTCAGCCTGTGATTGCGTCAGAGGCCTGCCCAGAGGACGGATTGGTAGGCCAGCAGTCTTGCTCCTGTGGCCAAGCAGCATCTTCTTGTGTCCCTTGGAGTTCTGAAGGTATTTTTACATTATCTTCCACCTGGATACTGTTGATAAGTCTGATGCAATTATCATTCCTGATTGTTTGTAGATGAACTGTTTTCCTTCCCTCTGGAAGCATGTGAAATATTCTCAACGTGGTATTTGGAAATTTCCTGTTGATGTGTCTTAGTCCGGGTCTTTCTTTTCTTTTTTTTTTTATTTTAATGCTGGGCACTTGGTGAATCTTTTCAGTCTAGAAGCTCATACTGTTCAGTTCTGACAAATTGTCTAGTAATTGCCTGTTCTCTTTTCTTGAACTTCTCATCATTCAGATGCTGCAGGTGCAGTCTGGTCTCTCTGTTTCCCTTCTCTGACTTTTTGGTTCTTCTCTCCATGTTCATTTCTGCCACCCAAATTTTAGTTTTCAGGATCACTTTCTTTTTCTCTGAATGCTTCTGTTTTTTTATTTTTTGCATCTTATTCCTATTTCAAAGTTGCATGTCTTCTTATATTTCTCTGAGGAAATTAATTATGATTTCGTTCAACATTTGCTTTCTGCTCCCTGCTTTTTATCTGTCTTCTCCAAGTTCCTTTTTTCAGTGTGTTTGTCACGGTCTTTATGCCTCATGCTAGAGACTTTTCTAAACTATCTTGTGATTATTGACTGTCTGTTCATATTTAAAAGAGAAGCATTAAAATTTGATTGGAAGTTAAGGACTGTATGGGGACAAGGTATAGAAAATATTTTCATGGTTGTGCTAGTCAGGGTTCTGTAGAAGGACAGAACTAATAGGAGACAGATAGAGATATAAATAAAGGGGAGTTTAGTAAGTATTATACAGTCACAAGGTCTCATAATAGGCTGTCTGCAAGCCTGAGTCTCAAAAACTGAAGAATTTGGAGTCTAATGTTCAAGGGCAGGAAGCGTCCAGCATGGGAGAAAGATGTAGCCTCAGAGGCTGGGCCAGTCTCTCCTTTTCACGTTTTTCTGCCTGGTTTATATTCAGTGGTAGTTGATTAGATGGTGCCCACCAGATTAAGGGTGGGTCTGCTTTCCCCAGTCCACTGACTCAAATGTTAATCTCTTTTGGCAACACCCTCACAGACACACCCAGGATCAATACTCTGTTTCCTTCCATCCAGTCACGTCGACACTCAGTATTAACCATCACAAGTCCACCCCTTGTCAACTTGAACCCGTACACATCTGAGGTCATACATAATCTCCAAATTAAGACAATAATAAGGTCATAATTATGCCTAACATAATACAACTATCCTTCATACAACCTGAACCACACCAGTCCCCAATCCAAATACTATTACATAAAGTTAACATATTTAAATGCTGATTTTAAGTCAATAAATTTTATGTCACATGATAAAGGATAAAGGAAGTAAAATGAAGATGTTTTCTTAGTACAGGTGTAAACACACACAAACATGTTTTTAACAAAAGAAGGAAAAATACTCATGACAATTACAGTGTCATTTCTGCAACTGGTCATGTGGTTGTAGCTGGTGTTAATGACTCCCTTCTACTACCCATTCTGTATTCCCTTTGCCTTCAGCAAACACTTTGGCAGGCCATGGTTTTTTTTCCTGGTGGAGTAATCCAAACCTTCATTCCTGAAGGGTCTGTGCCGTCTGTAGTCCTGCCTGGGCTGGGTTGTTGTAGTTTCTCATTGACTTTAATCACAGGGCATGATAATTCTAAGAGATGCCCTAATGGAGCTCCTGTATCCCATGCATGCTTTTCCTTGCCTCCATTGTGGAGGTAAGTAGGCTGATTTCATCTTGATAGTCTGGGTCAATCACCCCAGCCAACATAGTAACTCCCTTCTTAACCTGTTGACTTAAAGGTAGGAGGAGCCCAGAGTGTCCAGATGGTAATCTTCCAATTTAATGAAGTTTATTGTTTCTCCTGGTGGCAGCATTCCTCTCTCTGGAACTGAGACCTCTAGGCCAGCAGAACATAATGTCATGGGAGCAGGAAGCAAAAGTTTTCCTAGTGTATCACTAGGGGTGATGGTGAGTGTTGCCACTTGCACTTCCACCCATTGATTGCTGGAGCTGTGAATCCTGGCTATGGGAGAAACAGTACTATATATATTGAACACTGATTCAGAGCATACACAGCCTTCTGGAGAACTTTGCCCCAGCCCTTTAAAGTATTGTCACTTAGTTGGCATTGTAATTGTGACTTCAAAAGATCACTCTACCATCTGTCAATCCAGCTGCTTCAGGATGATGGGGGGAACATGGTAAGACCAATGAATTCCATGAGCACAAGCGTTTGCCACACTTCTTTAGCCGTAAAGTGAGTGCCTTGGTCAGAGGCAATGCTATGTGGAATACCATGACAGTGGATAAGGCATTTTGTGAACCCACGGATGGTAGTCTTGGCAGAAGCATTGAATGCAGGATAGGTAAGCCCATATCCGGAGTAAGTGTCTATTCCAGTGAGACCAAATCTCTGCCCTGTCCATGATGGAAGAGGTCTGATATAATCAGCCCGTCACCAGATAGCTGACTGATCACCCCAAGGAATGGTGCCATATCAAGTGTTCAGTGTTGGTCTCTGCTGCTGGCAAATTGGGCACTCAGGTCCGCCTTGGCGAATGGAAGTCCATGTTGCTGAGCCCATGCATAAGCTCCATACCTGCCACCATGGCCACTTTGTTCACAGGCCCATTGAGCGATGACACAGGTGGCTGGGGAAAGAAACAGTGGTGTCCACAGAACTGGTCATCCTATCCACTTGATTATTAAAATCTTCCTCTGTTGAGGTCACCGTTTGGTGAGCACTCACATGGGATACAAATATCTTCACAGTTTTTGACCACTTAGAGAAGTCCATTCACATACCTGTTCCCCAAATTTCTTTGTCACCAATTTTCTGATCATGCTTCTTCTAAGTCCCTGACCATCCAGCCAAACCATTGGCTACAGCCCATGAATCAGCATACAATTGCACATCTGGCCATTTCTCCTTCCATGCAAAGTGCACAGCCGGGTGCACTGCTCAAAGTTCTGCTCACTGTGAAGATTTTACAGCTGTCCTTCATGAATGTCCTAGAAAGGGGCTGTAGTGCTGCAGCTGTTCACTTTCGGGTGGTACCTGGGTATCATGCAGAGCCATCTGTGAACCAGGCCCCAGTCTTCTCTTCTTCTGTCAACTGATCACAGGGAACTCTCCTTGAAGCCATCAGTGCAGGCTGAGGGAGAGAAGGCAGGGTGGCAGGAGTGGAGACCATGGGCATTTGAACTGCTTCCCCATGTAACTTAATTGTGCTTTCAGGACCTGCTCCAGCCCAATCACGTATATACCACTTCCATTTGATGATAGAATGCTCCTGTGCATGACCTGATCTAATCGACCTGTCACCAGGTAGCTGGCTGATCACCCTGAGGAATGGTGCCATATCAAGGGCTTGGTGTTGGTCTCTGCTGCTGGCAAATTGGGCACCCAGCAGTGGCCGTAGCCAGGTCAGCCCTGGCGAATGGTCGTTCACAACAGCATTCTGTCATCAAATGGAAGTGGTATATATGTGATTGGGCTTGAGTGATTGTGATTGGCTAGATGGGTCAGAAAGCACCCCGTCCATGATTGGCAGTTCAGGTCTTATGGTGACTTGATGACCCATAGTCACACGTTCAGTTTCCACCACAGCCCAGTAACAGGCCAGGACCTGTCTCTCAAAAGGAGAGTAGTCATCTGCAGAAGATGGCAGAGCCTTGGTCCAAAATCCTAGAGGCTTCCGCTGTCATTCACCTGTCAAAGGCTCCAAACAGAATCCCTGTCTGCCACTGACGCCTCAGGCACCATTGGATCTGGTAGGTCCTGTGGCCCACGTGGCAGAGAAGCTTGCATAGAGGCCTGGACCTGCTGCAGAGCTTTCTCCTGTTCTGGACCCCACTAAAAACTGGCAGCCTTTCAGATCACTCAATAAATGGGCTGGAGTAATATGCCCAAATAAGGAATATGTTGCCTCCAGAATCCAAATAGACCCACTAGGCGTTGTGCCTCTTTCTTGGTTGCAGGAGAGGCCAAATGCAGCAACTTATCCTTCACCTAAGAAGGAATATCTCGATAGGCCCCCCACCACCGGACCCATACAAATTTTACTGAGGTAGAAGGTCCCTGAATTTTAGTCAGATTTATTTCCCATCCTCTGGCACGTAAAGGTCTCACCAATAAGTCCAGTGTGTTTTCTCCTTCTTGCTCACTGGATCCAATCAGCATAATATCATCAATGTAACGGACCAGTGTGATATGCCATGGAAATGAAAAGCGATCAGGGTCTCTCTGAATAAGATTATGACACAAAGTGGAGACTTGATATACCCCTGAGGTAGGACAGTAAAGGTATACTGCTGGCCTTGTCAGCAGAAGGCAAATTGCTTCTGGTGGGCCTTATGGATGGGAATGGGGAAAAAGGCATTTGCCAAGTCAATGGCTGCATACCAGGTGCCAGGAGATGTGTTAATTTGCTCAAGCAATGGAACCACATCTGGCGTAGCAGCTGCAATTGGAGTCACCACTTGGTTAAGCTTGCGATAATCTGCTATCATTCTCCAAGATCCATCTGTCTTCTGCACAGGCCAAATGGGAGAGTTGAATGGGAATGTGGTGGGAATCACCACTCCTGCATCCTTCAAGTCCTTGATGGTGGCACTAATCTCCGCAACCTCTCCAGGGATGCGATATTGTTTTTGATTTACTATTTTTCTAGATAGAGGCAGCTCTAATGACTTCCATTTGGCACTTCCATTTGGCTTCCATTTGACCCATTGGCCGCGTCAGTCACCCGAGCCAACATGGTAACTCCCTTCTTAGCCTGTTGACTTAAAGGTAGGAGGAGCCCAAAGTGTCCAGGTGGCAATCTTAACTTCTAGTTTAATAGGATTGTTGTTGTGTTTCCTAGTGGCAGCGTTCCTTCCTCTGGAACTAAGACCTCTAGGCCAGCAGAACATAATGTCGTGGGAACAGGAAGCAAAAATTTTGCTACTGGATTGCTAGGGTTGATAATAGCCCTCACCATAATGGCCCTCACCCTACCAGTCAGGGAGCCAGTATGCGGGTTCTGCCAGCTGCTAAGTGTATCTGTGCCAATTATGCATTCTGGCATTGGGGAAATGATCACAGGATGAGTCCAGGAACCCACTGGACCCACTGTAAGTCACATCTGAGCAAAAACTCCATGAATTTCCTGACCTCCTTGAGCCCCTACTTTACTGGGGGACCACAATGACGTTTTAGGTCCCCTGGAATTAACGTCAGCTTAGAGCCAGTGTCCAGTAGTCCCCAAAATGTCTGATCATTTCCCTTTCCCCAGTGCAGTTACCCTGATAAAAGATCAGAGGTCTCTTTGTGGAAAGACAGGAGAAAGATTCACTGCATAAATTACCAGTAATGTAGTGGGGTCCTTTCTTAAGGGGACCTGGCCTCCCCTTCATTCAAAAGGTTCTAGGTCTGTAAATTGACTCAAGTCTGGAAATTGATTGAAGGGCTATGATTCTCGGTTTTTATAATTGAGATTAGTCTTTTGCCCGTTTGACCTAGAAGTTTTCTGCTTGTATAAATTAAGAAGAAATGCAGTAGGCTTCCTATCAATTTCACTTCTAGGAACACTGTGATGAAATAGCCAGCGCCAGAACTCTACATGAGTCAGACTATTCTGATTGTAGCTTTGCCTCTGCTGTCCATTATGGTAAGTCCTCCCACCTGACTGTATCATATCTAGTTTTTGAAACATGGCAAGGAAAATGATTCCATGTAACTTGACCATATCAGCTGGATAACTGAATAAAACACCTCTCACCTCACTTTCCTCTGGCCTGAAGCTTTTCACTGTAGCAGCCTTTGAAACTAAGGACACAGCTGCAGACAGTGGGCCCTAAATGGAGGTTTCCTGGGGGACGTTAGGGAAAGCTTATATTTTCCTAATAAAACTGTCAAGTGTGGCCAAGATAATACTTCCTCCTTTTTTCTGCCTTTCATGAAAACACAAAGCCTTCAACAGAAACAGCTGACTTCTGACCTTGGGAGAGAGGTCAGTGAACAGCGCTGATGCTGACGCTGATGCCTTTGAAATACTGGTCCAATATCACCAGAGGCTGCTTCTTCGGGGTTGTGTGTATGGCGGGGGGAACAAATGTTTTCATATTTGGGCCATCCTAAATCTATAATTTTCTGTTAACTTGCAGCCAAAAATAGTCCAAATGATTTACCCTCATAACTTTTTGAGGAAAAAAAATAGCTCAGTAAGAATAAAGTATCTTAAAGCAGTCTGCCATTCTTTTCCTTTCTTTAAAATCAGCAAAGCACAGCAGGACAAATCTGAAAGTCTGTTTACTGTTGTCTTTGCTGATGTTATTGGCAGGCAGTGCACTTATTTCCAGCAGGGAAGATGTGGACCCAGTTAAAGGGATCCAGACTCTGGTCATCAGGAGCAAGGCAAGCCCTTCCCCATGAGAAGAGCACAGAGGGAGTTAATATGGAGTTGATCAGATGTAGGCAGAGGAAGGCCTGTGGACCAAATCTGACCAGTTGCCTGTTTTTATAAATAAGGTTTTATTGGAACACAACCATGCTGGTGTGTTTCATACCTCCTTGAGGTTAATTCCACACTACAATGGCAGAGGTGAGTGGTTGACAGAGATCCTGTCTCACCAAATCCAGTGATATTTACTGTCTGGCCCTCTACAGAAAAAGCTTGCTGACCTCTGGGTTAGACTGTCAGGTGGTAGAGACTAAGTAGGGAGTGATAAGTGGCTAACTGGCCACCTGAGATTTTGTCTATATCAGGAAGCTGCAGGTGGGAAATGTCCAGACAGTGCCTCAGAAGAACCCATGGAGTATCCATAAGGGGAAGGATTGGCACTTTGGACACCAGCTGTGCCCAGAGTGAGCCAACTGTGCAGTCAAATACAAAACTTCCCGCCCCTCACACCTCCGTTCTCCCTGTTTCAATCCTGCTGAAGTCAGAGATGCAGTCACAAGCAAGGTGGGGAAACAGCAGTAAATCCAACCACAATACCTCTCCTCCCCAACTATAGACCACACGCCTAAATCAGGCCTGTCACGTTGGATGCCAGGTAGAAGCTTTGATATGAGATAGACTAGACTCAAAATGCCTAAAATCAAATATATGACCATAAAGCTATTAGAAAAATGTGGGCTTTGTCCAAGATTCCATTCAAGGGTGGAGAAGGATAATGTACAGGGCTTATTACAACTGTATGGCAAGAGAAAGTTCTATTAAAATATTATTCCATCATATAATTCCTATGGAGAGGAATTTGGAAATGGCTAGCAAAATTACATATGCATTTATCCTTCGACTCAGAAATCCAATTCTGGGCTGGGTGCAGTGGCTCACGCCTATAATCCCAGCACTTTGAGAGTCCGAGGTGGGCAGATCACTTGAGGTCAGGAGTTGGAGACCAGCCTGGCCAACATGGTGAAACCCCATCTCCACTAAAAAAAAAAAAAAAAAAAAAAAAAAAAAAAAAAAAAAAAAAAGGAGGGGGGGAAGGATAAAAAGTAGCTGGGCATAATGGTACATGCCTGTAGTCCCAGCTGCTTGGGAGGTTGAGGCATGAGAATTGCTTGAACCTGGGAGGTGAAGGTCACAGTGAGCCGAAATTGCACCACTGCATTGCAGCCTGGATGACAGAGTGAGACTCCACCAAAGAAAGAGAGAGAGAGAGAGAAAGGAAGGAGAGGGGAGGGGGGGAAGGGAGAAGGAGAGACAGAGAGAAAAGAAGGGAAGAAAGGGAAGGAGGAAGGGAAAGAAGGACGAAGGGGTGGGGGAGGGAGGGAGGGAGGGGAGGAGAAAGAAATCCACTTCTGGAAGTCTATACAAAAATTACACTAGGGAAAAATATGGAAAGCAATTCACAAGGCTATTCACTGTGGCATGCCTGTCATAGCAAATGATTAGAAATAACCCATATGTGGCCGGGCATGGTGGCTCATACTTGTAATGCCAGCACTTTGGAAGGCTGAGGCGGGCAGTCACAAGGTCAAGAGATCAAGACCATCCTGGCCAACGTGGTGAAACCGTGTCTCTACTAAAAACACAAAATTAGCTGGGCGTGGTGGTGTGTGCCTGTAGTCCCAGCTGCTTGGGAGGCTGAGGTGGGAGAATTGCTTGAACCCAGGAAGTAGAGATTGCTGTGAGCCAAGATCGTGCCACGGCACTCCAGCCTGGCGACAGAGCGAGACTCCATCTCAAAAATAAAAAATAAATAACCCACTTGTGCCTCCAAAGGGGACTGGTTGATTAAACTCTGGTAAATCTACACCATGGAACATGATATAAATTACTGAGAATATCTTTAAATACTGCAAGTGAGAAAAGCAAGGTGGAGAAAAGAAGATGGATGTGTACCACTGTTCACCTAAGAAGGTGGCATACGGCACATACAGGTGTCTCTCCCAAGAAACTGCCCAGGACAAAGGTCTCCAAAGTTAGAGGATGCAGGAAGAAATTAGAACGTCTGAATTGTTTTGCCTGAAACAGCAAAGGATTTGGCTGTAGTAAGTTGTGATAAATGCAGGTAACCTCATTTGGTCCACCTGCTGGGTGTCCTGGTCTTCACTGATGGTGGCACACTGCGGAGGTCCGGGGTCTAGGGGTCGCTGATGCCGCAGCTCAGTGAGCACATCTCCCTTGAATGTGGTGGCTTCAGTTTCCAGGTTTTGGTATGGCACGGTCTGGTTTGTATTTTATTTTGCTTTACTTTTTGAGACAGGATCTCACTTTGTCACCAAGGCTGAATGCCATGGCACAGTCACTGCCCACTTCAGCCTCAGCCTCTTGGACTCAAGCCATCTCCCCACCTCAGCCTCCTGAGTAGCTGGGACCACAGGTGCATGCCACCCACCCAGCTCAGTTTTACTTTGTTTGCAGCGATAGGGTCTCACTATGTTGCCCAGGCTGGTCTCGAGCTCCAGAGCTCAAATGATCCCCACCTTCAGCTCCCAAAGCGCTGTGATTACAGGCATGAGCCACTGCACCCAGCCAGTCAGGTTTGTTTTTATTCTTTTTAAAAAAGAAACATGGTCTCTAAAGGTGAATTACATGCTTTTATTTCTCAGAAAGTCACAGTTCCAGATTTGCTGACATTTCTATGATAGCAAGTGGCTGGCAGTGGTATGGTACTTAGTAGATATTTAAAAAAGTAAACACAAAACAGGTCCCTGTAAGATGATACTTGAATGCTAAGTGAGAAGCGTAAAATCTCTTTTGAGGATGATATCTGCAAATGTTTACATCATTATTTGATTTCTACTACCAAAATGGAGTAGTTGGCTACCTATGAAAACACTTTTGAACCCTTAACTTGAAGACAGAATTTCCTACCTATGTAAAAATCTTCCAAAGTATTTTGCTTGTGTTTAAAAAAAAAATAAATAAAATGGAGATAAGCGGTACTTTCCAGTTGGTTTGGTAGAGTTAGGAAAGATGAAAGTTGACTATTCCTAATCTCCATTTTACAGATGAGGAAACTGAAGCACACATCAGTTATATGGCTGAGGTACCACCATTCATGAGGGCAGAGCCAGGATTTGAAAGCAGCTCGGCTGGTCCCATACTGTGTGCTCTGAACCAATGTGCTAAGCTGCCTTTTATGTGTTTTATAAATTTCAGAATATATGTGATGTACAAAGAGAGGGACATGCAAAAGGGATAGATATATGCACACATAGAAGTTAAATACCCAAATATATTTATTTTCCTTTTTGAGATGGAGTCTCACTCTGTGGCCCAGGCTGGAGAGCGGTGGTGCGATCTCAGCTCACTGCAGCCTCTCCTGGGTTGAAGCAGTTCTTGTGCCTCAGCCTCCCAAGTAGCTGGGAGTACAGGCACGTGCTACCACACCTGTGTGATTTTTATATTTTTAGTAGAGGCAGGGTTTTGTCATGTTGGCCAGGCCGGTCTCGCGCTCTTAACCTCAAGCGATCCACCCACCTCGGCCTCCCAAAGTGCTGGGATTACAGGTGTAAGCCACTGTGCTCAGCCCCCAAAATATATGTTTTTTGATGGGTCGCTTTATCCCCACATTTTCAAAGTCAAAGTCACTGCCGCTGAGAATTCTGAAGCCTTGTAGGGAACGCTGGGCCTCGTCTGGTTGGAGAGAAATTGCCCGTTTCTGAGTTGAGTCATCATGTATCTGGGTACGCAGGCTAGATCCTAGAACATCACAGATGCTTGGGAACGGTTCATTCACCTGTCTGTTCCTGACAGGGCTTTCTGGCTGCCTTCTTTAATAAGCTCCTCTACCGAAGCAGTTCCAGATAGAATTGAACACTCTTTTGAAACTTAATCTAAAGCATAAATATCAACTTCCAACCGGGATCTCCATGCAGTTTCTACGGGTGGTGTATTTTACTCCTTTCCAGCTAGCTGGTGTGAACACACCCGCTTGGGTTTCAGCACCACCTTCTTTAACAAGAACCCTCCCAGAGGTCAAGGTGCTGCCCAGCGTCTGCTCCTCTTTCCTCTTTCCTCCTTGTGGTGCAGGGAGGAGCTGGCTGCCAGAGCCCCTCCTCGTCTTCCTCCTCCTGTGCCTTCCTACCCTCCCTCCCTGCCTCCTTCTGGAGGGAGCCCCAGGGAGGAGGGGAAGGCTGGTGAGGAGGAAGAACTGAGCTCTGCTGGCAGCTGCTCAGGGGTCTGCAAGGTGCTGAGGATGCTGGCTGGGGGTGGCAGTGGGGCTCTGCCTAGCACCTGCACGGAAGCATCCTGTCTGGGTGCCCCAGTGAAATCAATGCCACCCAATGTCCTCCACCTGTGGTTGCCCAAGAGTAGAGTATTTTCCTGGGTGGGCAGCTTCCTTCTGTCCTGTGCCAGGGAGGCCAGTTTCCAAGAGTGGTTCAGGCTTCCTTTTCTTCTGGCTTCTAGTGCAGCTCAGAAGGGCAAGAGAAAAGCCAGCATATGGATCCCACTCACCCTTCCTGCCTGTTCTAACCTGGCTTTGATTCCCTCTGCACCTCCAGCCTCCCAAAGCAGGGCCTCGCCAAGCTCCAGCTCTCACTGGCAGGCAAGGTACTGTGTGCCTTGTCCCCTCAGGCCAGGGATGGGGATGGCTGTCATTGTTGTGGGTCCCTGGTGCCCCACTCACACCTCCACAAATAGCCCCTCCATCAAAACATCTTCTGGGGAGCTCTGGAGCAGAATTCTCTTTCCAGCTGGACTCTGATAGAATAGCTGGTGATCATTATTTCAGAATGAAGCTTCTTTTAGTTTATGAATCTATTCAAATATTTTGATCCTTTAAATTCAGATTTCAGTTTACCTCAGTTGGTTTGTAGAGAATGGACTGGGCTGTAGAAACTTAGAGAAACAAAGAAGTCAAGCAAGTGTGGACTCGGCTGTCTTCACCATCTTCACCATCTTCTGCTAACATAGATGCCGGATTCGGTGCACCCATGAGGTCCGGGATTGAAACCCCGTGATCGGCAGGTCTCAGGACCTCTTCCCTGCACTGCGCTAGCCCGGCCCCCTGTTACGGGCTGAATTGTGTCCCTCACATTTATATGTTGAAGTCCAAATCCCCAGTACTTCAAAATATGACAGTTTTTGGAGATGGGGCCTTAAAAAAGATCATTAAGTTAAAATGTGGCCATGTGGGTGGCCTAGCCCTGATCCAGTAGGACATGCAGGAGAGACCAGGGATGTGCGCAGAGAGAACACCAAGTGAAGAAGGACCAAGAGGACGGCCACCTGCCCACACCTTGATCTGGGACTTCCAGGCTCCAGAACTGTGAGAAGCTAAAAGTCTGTTGTTTAAGCGGTGGGTCCGCGGTGCTTTGTTCTGGCAGCCGGTGCTGACTCACAAACCCACTTCTGCCGCAGTCCCTCACCAGATTCAAGCCCGCATGGTTGGATCGGCTCAGCCGCTGTCCACATTCACAGCCTCCTGCAGCTTCCACTGCTTGGGTATCCTGGTCCCAGCCTTCTTAGTTGGGCGTCGCTCACCAGACCATTTTATGTTGGCAGGCATGAGGAGACTAGGAGGGCCTTCGGGGACACAGTTGTTCCTCTGCTCGTATCTTACCTGCCTTACCCTCTGGACCATGCAAAATGTTTGTCTTATGAAGCCTTTTGTTCTTTGGCAAATGCATATTAATATAACAGACACATACTTAGAATCCACCGTGTCCCAGCAGCCGCGCAGCTCTGGTCATAGCAGAGGTGGTTTTAAGAGAAATGCATTAAATAGAGTTGAGTTTGTTTTTCACAAATCAAGATGCATCCACTTGGGGCAAAGTCGTGACATTCAGGTGAGCCTGAAAGTTATGGCTTCTTTTATAGCCAGCTATCCAAGGGCTGAAACCATCGAGCTGCCTGCCTTCTGAGCACTTGAAACAAAAAGGAGGGGAATGTTTGGTACAAAACCCAGCACTTAAAACCTATGAGGCTTTCAGCTGTGACTCTCACTGTCTTCCCCTCCGTCTGGACAGTTCATTGATCTTCAAACCAGGTAGGCTCCTCAGGGGAGAGAAGATTTAAGATGGAGCAGCTGGCTCGAATCTCTATCAGGTCCGGGAGCCGAGACGTGTCACGCGCAGCTAGTTAGGAACATGTGAACGTCCTTCCATAAGGCTGGAAGACCATTTTGTGTGTAAATCTAAGTTGAGGAAATTATGTGGTGAAATGGGTTTTTTTTTTTTTTTTTCAAAGTCTGTACTTAGGCTCTTTTCCGAAGAAAATCTGTGTTGACAGCGGGGGGAGATCACGTTTGCGTTAATTTTGAGGGTTTTAAGCAGTAATCAGTATTTTCCGAACTACCAAATCCAGCATGTTTTAGGGTCGTTGTCAATGATTAAAATTAAAACTCGGCTGTTTTAAAACTTTGTTTGAATGCTAACCACTGGAGGCCTGGCGTTAGGAGAACAGAGCATATCGGGATGCTAAAAATTATTAAGTGCAGATCCCATCTTTGTGTGATATTGATTTTTATATAATTTCTGTTTTAGGAAATTGTGAAATCATGTAAAACAGTTTTCACTATGAATTATTTTCGGAAGTCTTTGCTAAATGATGAGGCATGACTGTAGTGAGCTGTTTTTTATTATGATATGGTTAATGCTTAGCTGACATGTATAGAAATCGATGGTGAGATGTTTGATTAGGGGCTGTTGAAGGTGGTGTGAGGGCTGGATATTGACTTCAGGTGAGTTTCTGAGGTGCTACCATGATGAGGAAGGAGCAGGAAATCATGTCACATGACCAATGCTTGGAGGATTTCAGGGGGGTGTGCAGCCTGCCCACCTCCACCCCAGAAGAGGGATGCCCCAGGTCCTAGGCAGGAGACACTCTACACTCGACAAGCTGCCAGCCAGGTGAAAGAGGGCATTATTGCAGAGGACAGGCTTGGGTCTGCTGGAAAGCAGTAGGTGTTGGGAAATATTCGGCCAACTGGAAGTTTTCTGGGGACAGGCGCCAAGTCCCTTTCACTAGCTGTTTATTTCAGGATAGGCCATCGCTCCTACTGGGCAGATCCTCAACATATACTGTGCAATTAAACTGAAAAAGGGAGAATGTGGTGAAAAATATGCCCTAAAATTATAACGAGCTAGGACATAAGGTAATGCACTTCCCATCACGGAGAAGTCCAGCGGAAACACTGTTACCTGTGCGTGCTGATGGACAGCAGTGGGGTCACTGGGAGATGAGACCAATTGGTGCTCCCCAGACCTGGCTGATCAGCACTTACCTGGGGACCTGGTTAAAGGTATAGATTCCAGGCTCCACTCTCTGGGCTGGAGCTGTATGTATTTTTTAAGTGTCTGGGGGTGATTCCAGTGATCAGCTAGGACAAAATGATGACCCCTACGCTTTTCATGTTAATAAAATCTAGTGCAGTGGCTGAGTTTGGTTATTGCTTTGGTGGAGAAGTTGCTGTAATCCACACATGACTGCAAACCTTTGACAAATTGGTATTTAGTGGACATGTGATATTTGACTGGTCCTGTTCTAGGCACTGAGCATCCAGTAATTGCAACAGTCACCTAAAATCCTGCCTTCTTGGAAGTTACACTTTCGTGAAAGGGATAGACAACAGCATGTTGTAAGCATGGTGACAGATACTGTGAAAGAATTGTGATGGATGCTATGAAAAACATTACCACACAGGCAAAGGAGTGTCAGGGGTAGGGAAGTGTCATGAATTCATTATTATAATGGCCAGGGAAGGCATCTCCAACAAGAGAGCTCTGGAGCAGAGACCTGGAAAAGGTGATTTGGGAGAGCAAGGTGTGTGGGGAGAAGAGCCATTTTTGTGGGATGGTGGCCCCGAGGGAGAAAAGGAGGAGAGGCTTTGGAGCCTGTGAGGTCAGTCAGCTCTTTCAAGGGGATTTACTTTGGAGGAGAACCGAGAGACAGAGCTGTAGTTGGAGGGCAATGGGGGGTGAAGAGTTTGCATTTT
>NW_016107427.1:5269327-5330912 GCF_001604975.1 Cebus imitator | reverse complement strand
ATGGACATGTGATACTTGCCATATAATATACATATGTGTATATATATATAATATATATATACGTATGTGTATGTATATTTTTTTGGTAAAGTGGAACTTCAACATGTTGACCAGGCTGGCCTTGAACTCCTGACCTCAGGTGATCCACCTGCCTCAGCCTCCCAAAGTGCAGGGATTATAGGCATGAGCCAGTGCACTTGGCCAAGACTTGCATTTTCTTTCTCAAGATGGGAGATGTATCGTCCTGTGGGTAAGCAGGGGCAGTGATCCTGGCAGAGGGGGGAAAACCAATGATGCAGAAGAGAGAGGGGCATTAGGGCATGCTGTCCTGAGTGGGCATTTAGTGGGGTGGTCCAGTGCCCACGGAGAGGGGCTGTAGCTAGAACCGTGGATGGTAGCATCTCCACTGCTGCTCCAGCAAACATTTAATGCTCACGTACAAGGGCTCTCACACGTATGTTGGAGACTTTGCCAAGGTTAATATGTTGCATTTTTTTCTCCGAGTCTTCTTCATTTTTCCTGTCTCTAGAATATCCTGGAAGATTTCTTTATGACTTTTCTATACCATAATAAAGAAAACATCTGTATTTTGCTGGCAATAGAAGCCAAAGAGGGATGCATCTGCCCTTTCTCCTCTGGGTTAGCATTCTTTCAAAATATCTGGACACCATAAAAATGTAGAGGTCAATAGAGATTGAATGTTTTCTTGAGATAAATTTACTTGGAAGGGCTTTTAAAAAGTATTTTTAGTAGAGATTATCTTTGATCACCATATGCCTATTAAAATACGTTTGTTTTTTTTTTTTCCTTGTGGGTTTAAAGTGGGAAAAAAACATCAAAGCCTTATATGAGCCACATAGAAATAGCCCGTTTCTTAAATGGTTGGCCTGAAATTAGCAAAGCGTAGTAAATTGAACACAGTGATTTTTCTGTGTTACACATTCCAAGTTTGGGCTGATCAGATCCCAAGCTAAAAGATTAGTGTAAAATGAAGATGAAATTTTAGAGTTTAAGAAGATTTCATTGTAAAGCTAGGTCACATCATTCCACACTTGGGTGAATACTAGGATTGGTAGATTATCAGTGATCATCATCAACATACTCACATATAATTGTCGTTGTTGCTAAGAAGTGTTTGTACCTTTTCAACACTTAGAAATTAAATCACATTTTCTGCTTTCAAAGCCCTTCATCATAATCAAATTTTATAATGTATTTTCATAGATGAGATAAATTCAAGTTACTACAATCATAAGATGGTTACTCCTTGCAATTATTTAGATATTAAGATTCATTTTTCTAAAATGTGGTAAAATTGCATGGCCATTCAGCAGGTCAGTTTTAAATATAATACGGTTATTATTCAGTCATCTTTATGTGTGATTGAAAATAACAGATTGTGTGATTGGCAATTCACTTCCCCATTAGAAAATTTATCTTTCTACTTCTGTTGTGTTTTATATATTATGAAAATTATTCTGTTGCCTTGAAACTATCTTAAGAAACAGAAGGGCAAGTTTTTTTTTTTTTAAGTATGTTGAGTGGCCGAGGAGAAATGAAATTTTGAGTGGCAAACCTTATATGAATTGTTTGTAATTGCTTGTACTTAATCCCTCGCCAATCCAAAAGCCAATTCTACAGAAACTGAAAACTGTTATGAAAGGGAAAGCTGGTCTTCTGTCTTAACATCGGGTCACAGATTCAGTGGGGAACACTGTATCTTCTTCATCTCTATGGCTCAGGAACATAGTGGCTTATAAATAATGTAAATATATTTCTTTTAGTTCTGGAGACTAGAAACCCAAGATCCAGGTGCCAACAAGGTGAGGGTACAACAAGGGCCCCTTCTGGGCTGCAGACTGCCTGCTTTTCATTGCATCTTCACATGTAGAAAGAGGCTGAGAGAGATCCTCTGTCCTTTTTCTAAGGGCACTAATCCCATCCATGAGGCTCCATCCGCATGACTTAATCACCTCCCAAAGGCCCTGCCTCCTAAGGGCACCACCTTGGGGATTAGGATAGCAACAAAACGTGGGGGGGCACAAATCAGTTCATAACAACATACAATGGAATATTATTCAGGATTAAAAAGGAAGACATTTTCAGCACCTGCTGTAACGTGGATGAACCTTGAAGACCTTATGCTTTGTGACAGAAAACTGTCACACAAGGACAAGCACTGTATAATTCCATTTATGTGAGGTTCCTGGAGAAGGCAAATTCATAGAGACAGAAACATTAAGGGTGGTGTCTGCAGGACTGGGGAGTGGGGAGTCATTGAATGGGTAACAGTTTCAGTTTGGTAAAATGAAATGAGTTCCCCAGGTGGGTGATGACGATAGTTACACAACAATGTGAATGTGCTTAGTGCCATTGCACTTTACCTTGAAAAAAGGCTAAGACAGTAAATTTTAAGGTATGTGTATTTATCACATTTTAGAGAAAAATGAATCTTAATATCTAGAATAATTACGGGGAGTAATCATCTTATAATTGCAGACAACTTGAAAATCTTGCCCGACGCTGCAGCAGGTGTATATGCATTATCTCTCTTTTTTTTTACATTTATTAAAAATTGTGACAAAATTTGAATGTTGGCAACCAGGGTAAAGTTAACTATGTTCTTTTTCTGAATGTTCAGGTTTGAAGTGGCTGTTCAGTTGCTGTCATCAATTCTTGAGCAAAAGGGAACATTTAGTGAAACTCCAGAAACATCTTGAGAACTAAAACATTATACCTTTGATAAGAATTTATTTAAACCCCTTTAGGAAATGTGCAGAAGGAGCTAATTTTTAGGTAAAATGACATGTCCTAAAATTTTTGGAAATGCGTAGTGGGTTCTTGGGGGTTCTTTGGGAGTGGCTTTAGTTGTCTCTTGGGAAAGGAAAAAAACTACCCCATTCATAGAAATGTTATTCTCCTTATCTCCATCCCCAACTGTCATCAGAGTATGAAGGTCAGAGATCTTTTGTCCTTTTTAATAGTTTGTTTTCTTAAAAGTGGTTGAGTGTGAATTTCCTCTTGCGTGGGAAAAGGATCGTTGTTTTTATTGGCATCAGCGAATGCTCTCACACATGACTGTTTAAATATGCCTTCATTCCTTGGTCAGTAGAACGGCATCCTGCTAGAAGACAGATTGTGTAACCTCAGAGGCTTTCAGGGAAACTCCACGGTCCCAGGGAGAGTGTGGGACAGAGGCATCCTGTACAGAAGAGGCACCCGTTGTTCTCTTTCTCTGCCTCCCCAACCCTGCCCCACTGATTTCCCTCCTGGTGGAATCTCTTCAGAGGGACCCTTGGAGCAGAAGAAAACATCCAGCCCACCTGTTACTGAATATCCCCTGTTGCAAAGGAACACAGGCTCTCTGGCCTCCAGCCCACATCTGCGGAAGCTTGGTTGGAGTGAGGTTGCTGATGGCTGCTCCCCTTTCAGTCCACGTTTGGTTCCTGCATCCAAGAGGCAGAGTGAGAATCAGACCCTGGACAGTGGCCATCCCTGAAGGCAGCACAGTCATGCATGGCCTCTTGGCAAGCAGCCCGCGCTCTCAGATGGGACACCTGTCTCCAGGTGTGCTGCTCTGTGGCCCCGATTCAGTGGTGACATTGCCTGATTCTGGCCCTGGTTCTGCCTGCCGCTAGCCAGGCAGCCCTGCACTAAGCTCACGCCACTAGGGCCTTAGGAAGGGAGAGGCATGCAGGTAAAACCCCTTAAAAACTTAGTTCTCAGCCACGATGGGACAGGAGATCGGACACACCTTGCCATACTTTCTCCCTTTTAAGTTTAGGCGCAACGGATGACCATTACGGATGTTAAAATAGAGAACAGGACAGACTGTTGGTGGCAACAAGATACAAACTTATAAGCAGGACCTCAGGCCACGCCAGGTAAGGGTCGAGCTGCGTGTCCTGCACTTGAAGAATGGACTCTGCCCTCACACCACAGCATCTTCTTTTTCTCCAGCAGCTCAACACGCACTGGCCCCGAGATTCAAATGACTGTAGCTCATCCACCCACAGACGCCAGCTGACCCCCTTCCACAGCCACGACTCCAGCTCTGGTAGGGCAGGAGACTTCAGGAACCTCCTTCTGATAAGAGGCCCCTGACCATGGACTGGCCCTGGCCAGTTTACAGAGGCTGAGCTCCTTCAAGTCCTGAAAAGACCTTTTTGACGTTTAGGGCCTAATTGTGATACATTTCAATGTTAAGACTCCACCCCAGAGTGAACATGGGAGGCATGTAACATGGATGTTCAATATACATGTGTCAGGGCCACCTTCATGAATATTTAGAGTTCCTCCTGTAACCTGCTGAATATGTGTGTTTGGCCAACCCATTCAGTATAAAGCTCCTTCCCCAACCCCTCCTCTTTCAAAGTGCCTGTCTCTGGTCTTGGACAAAAAGCACACTTCCCAGACTGTGTGATGGCTGCCTTGCACCTTTATAAGAAGGTATTTTCTCCTTTCCAAATGTATAAATATTGTGTTGAATTTTCTTTTAAGTGAACACTGCTAAACGCTAAGCATTGGGTAGAGAACCACCACGTTCCAGAATCAGGCAGCCAAGCCGCCACCATCCACTTGGCAGTTGTGGTTTTCCCAAAAGGAGCCTGGGTATCCACGCGTCTCTCAACATGTGTCTTTCTAGTAGGAGCCTGTGCAGCAATAGCGAAATGGCTCGCACACCCGCACACGTGCACACACAGCCGGAACAAATTGTGTAATCAAGCTCCTCTTAGCTAAGTTCCGTAACATCTGTTTGTGTTAAGTGGTGCTCTTTGAAAATGATTTTTCCCCCTCCTTTATAAAAACAACCTTAATTTTAGGTTATGGAGAAATGGCGCGTGGCAATTATTTTTGCTGTCTTCAACAAGATGTGTTTAAGTAAATGAGATTCATTTCTAGAACTGAAGTGCTGAAAGAGCCTGATTAACGGAATCAGCGCCTACAATCACATGTAATAACTGTGGGCAAACAGCCCCACATGGCTGGGCTGCAGAGGCCACCGCTGCTGCGGGTTCAGCTTGCTGGCAGACTTCAGCAGATGAGCTGCTAATATAATTAGGAATCGTTGTGTTAAAGGAGCCATTATTTAAATTATCTGCTAATTTTCCTATCTATTAACCTGCTGAAAACGAGAGAGTAATATCAGAAATCTCAGGCTGCTAATCACTAACTAGATGAATCACCCAGTTTTTCCCTTTAATGCAACATTTTACCTTATTGCAGCAATTAGCAAATGGCTTTCTGTAGGGTTATTGCCCAATGCATCAACCAGAGGTTAAGAAGGGACAGTGGGAGACGTCCACAGTCTGTTTGGGTTTCATCCAGGTGGCAGATCGGTGGCTAGAACATGGCTTCTAGCCTAGGAGGCAACTGGCTTTCTCCACCACTGTTTTCTTGTTTACGTCATAGTCTCTGAGTTAACGCATGTTTGGCCTTTAGAAAGCTTCTGTTATTCCATTTGGGCTGCTATAACAAAATACCTTAGATTGGGTGGCTTATAGATGGCAGACATTTATTTCTTACAGGTTTGGAGGCTGGAAGTCCAAGACCCAGGCACTGGCCGATTCAGATCTAGTGAGGGCTTCATGCTTCATAGAAACAGTGCCTTCTCTCTGTGTCCTTACATGGCAGAAGGGATGAGAGTGCGTGCTTAGGTACTTTTGTAAGGGCACTAATCCTATCTCTTAGGGCCCCACCCTCATGATCTAATTGCCTCCCAAAGGGCTTGCCTCCTAATACTGGTACATTGGGAATAAGGGTTCATCATACAAAGTTAGGGTTCGGGGCACAGACATTCAGACCATAGCAGAGCATAAGGTGAGGACTGTGTGAGTAAACCTTGTCTCACTCTACCTACCTGAGACACTGGTAGGGGGCAGCGAAGTGAGGGAGGGAGGGAGGGAGGAGGAGTTCGGTACAGGGTGCACTCAGAGTGGGCTATTGCAATGCACATCTGGGGCTCAACTCCATTAAGGACTTTTGGGGGATGGCACAGAGACCACTCCATACTGTTTGCCTGGGGAGTAAGGGAGCAAGGGTTTGAATTCACCAGCTGTTTATTTTGGGATGAGGGCTGCTCCCAGGAGCATTCACACCCTGGCACATCAGACCTAACTTGGACACTAGATAATCTTACTCCTGAGGTTACAGAAGCTGAAGTGAGTGCCCAAGGAATATGCGTAGGCCACCAGCAATTTCTGCTGTCCTCTCGCTTCGAGCTTTGCTTATATTTGGACATTTAAGAGACAAGTTTCTGATTACTTATATAGCAGCTGGGAAGTTGACCAAGTTTAGCCTGCCCTAGCCACATCTAGAAAATCTAAGTTAATTCTTTGCACACATGCTTTAGGAGTTTGGCCTGTTGAACTTTCTCTAGCTGCTTCCAACATCTTGGCAGGTTTGTTGACCTCACTGGCTTTTTCTCTGCTCCCATGTGGGGCTCGTGAGTTTCTGTTAGTTGTAGGCACGACGGGGACCATCAAAAAGAGACTAAGAAAAAGAGCTGTGTCTTTAAGGAATTCACAGGCTCATTGACAGGAAAGATAGGCCACTGGGAAAAATTAGAGGACAATAAAACCATGAGACAACCCTGGGCACCGAAAATCAGGGCATGAGCTATTAAGAGTGAATCGGAGCTGCAGCTGGGAGGCCTCCTGGGGAATGCAGGTCTCAGCCGGGGTCTCAAAGGCCACCACCTGCGTACGGTTTATCGTTTACTCTCAGCCAGTGGGAAGAAAGGGTTAAAGGTGGCTCCTCCTTGCATCAAAACAAAATAAGGAATATAAAACCCCACAAATTATGCCATTTAAAAAAAATGAGTTAGTTTTGTCTGGGCAGGGCCCGGCATGGGGAGAAAGTTTTGACTGTTTCCAAGAACAGTTCTAAAGAACTATTCCTGAAGAATCCTGTAGCTTCAGATTGCTCCAGGATCAGCCATTTTCCTTGTCCAGAGGTTTTGGTTCCACGTGATGCTGTGGACTGTGTGTGTCCAGGAGCCAAATTCAGTTTACTGCTTTCCCACCTCACTGGCTGAAATTGCACATGAAAGCGGCGCTAGTGTTTATTTGCTCACTCGCCATGAGCCAGCACTGTGAGGAGCTTGTGTCAGAGCATTTCCTGCTCACAAGCGCCCCATGAGAATGGTCATCGCCCCCTTTCCTAGAGGAGCATGCAGAGAGGCCTGGGGAGAGGAACCTACTCAGGGCACCGGCACATGAATGGGGAGGGTGATCGGACCCAAGTCCTGTGCGAATTCAGTCATTCTGCTCGGTGAAGTGTGGGCAGAATTGTTTTCAAGGGACTTGTGCCATAGAAGGAGGATGTTCACCTTCAGAACATGTCTCGTTCCCGCCCACCTGTGAGTGTGCGTAATGGCCGTCCCTGTTGTGTAGCTATTTTGTAGAATCTGGTTATGCGGTTTTGGGTGGGGCTGCTGGAACTGCGGCATCTCGTCAAGGAAGTCTATGCCAAAGACGAACAGTTTTCATTGTGGGGGCTTAGAATTCTCACACATCTTCTGGAATAGATCATCTAAACTCTTTTACTCTCAGATTTCATGTATAATTGGTAGGTGTTCAAGGAGTTTGTTTTAGAAATGAACAAGCCACCTTCCCTTTGTCTGGAACGTGCATTTCTCCCATTTGCTCTTCACTGCATGAAAGTCTCTCTAACCTTGACTTTCTTTTATTCATTCAACAACTGTTTAGTGAGCACTACTATGCTCCCAGGCACTGTCTGACATGCTGTTGATAAGGAGATGAGCCACATGTAGCCCCATTGTCAGCTCTCATGAAGGACACACTGTGCTGAGGACATTGTCTGGAGAAGACAGATTCCTGTATGACAGTGAGGCACCCAGGACACGGGCACAGAAGGCTTGGAAACACCATATACGGTTAGAGGAACAGGTATGGGGGCCAGAGACCAGAAGGAAGGACTGTGGTGGGCAAACCAGGAGGGGGCGTTCCCAAAGCTTCACTGAGGGGCTGGTCACTTGCAGTCAGCACTGCCTGCAGGCCGGACAGGTCAGGGGAGAGCTCAGAGGTGACTGTGGGCCTGGAGCACGGAGGTCGCTGGTGAGCTTGGCTGGCCATGGAGAGCTGAGGCAGAAGGCCCATCTCTGCAGTTGGAGGAGAGAAAGGGAGAGAGAAATTGAGACAGCAGGTGGCCCACTGCTGGATGCCTGACCGCGAATGGGGAAGGACCAGTAGCTAGAGGGAGTGTGTTTTGGGGTTTGTCGAGGAGAAATTCGCCACTCAGCTCCTGCAGCTCTACCTTCTTAGGTGTCTTGCAGCCTGGATCACAGACGGTTTTTAAGGGCAGGTCCTGGGGGACAGGCCACTCCCCCTACTGGATTCTGCACTCTGCAGGGGCCAGGGCACGGTCTCCATCATCTTCTCTGCTCTCACCCAATGCCCCAGGCTCAGCACAGCAAGGACCCGCATCTGCCCTGCAAAGGCCCCCGAGGCCCCGATGTTGACGGCAGGGCTGGAGTAGTTAAAAGCCAATGATTATCAGGGTAGAAGACTCTAGCTTCTGCTGGAAAACAGGATTTTGCTGGTTGTTATTGTGTTCTGGAGAAATGGAATGTGAGTTCTCTGGGAGGCTTCCTAGTATCAGGAAGGAAGCAGGGAACAGGGGTCAGGACTTCAGGATCTCCCTGGGCCCTTTCACGTCTCCAAGCCATTTGTTTTCTCAGTTGTAAAGTGGGGATCTGTCTATCTTATGTGCTTTTGAGTCATTTTAAGTTATACTCTGAAAGTTCAGAACATTCCCTGAATTTGAGAATACGTATTTTCAATGTAATATTCATTTTTCAATATGTAATTTCAATAGGTAGCTGGAATGACATGGCCCGGGGCTAGGCTGGTGTGTGTGTGTTTGTGTGTGTGAGCACATGTGTGCATGTGAGCTTGAACCCAAAGAGGCAGGAAATAATTTTGGAAAGTCCTAGAATAAAGGCAGAGGCAGATTAAGTTGCTAGCATGTTGCGTGAGGTGAGGAACCTGGAAGAAACCCGCAGCCGGAGTGTTGGAGTTTTCTGTTGTTTCAGAGTGCCTCTTGTGAAATTTGTAGAGCAAGTGACATTACTATTTTTTATCTCTGTGGTTGAGGCTACTTGCAAAAGTGGTAATGGTCTTGGGTAGAATTCAACCCGAGAAAGGTCCATTTCCAACGTCAGCATGCAGAAAATGGTGTTGGCTTCTATGGACTGCTCAGACACATGAGGTGATGCACAGCCCAGAGGGTTTACTGGCCCCCGGAGACTCATCTCTTGCCTGACTTTGTGGCCGCCTTGTTTATCTGGGGCCATTTCTCTCAGATCGTATACTCTAAGAACGACCGTCGTGGTGACTGGCTTTGCCGAGCCATGACTCTGAATTGAACCTTCTCGAAAGCTAGCTTTTGGTGGAATCACCATGAAATATATGGTTGTGCTGAATACCTGGGCAATGAGAAGAAATCATCTGTGTAAAAGAATGCAGTCCACACTTTGGTCTGACTTTCTCTGCATTTGTGTACCCTGCCTCTGCAGAGGAGTGACATCCCCTGAGAGGCAGGGGTGGGTCCGGGCGCATGAGAAAGAGCTCCAGTTAGGAGATGAGGCAGAGGCTGCAGTGGAACTTCAGACCGAGGGAAACAGGGGGAAATGTCTCTGGAGAAAGTCCCCCCGTCGCTAGGGTTGCTGTGTGGAGGGCAAGTCTTGTTTCAGCCTTGGCCCCGTCTAGTTACGTGGGCATAGTCAGTGTAGACGTGCATTGCCAGCCTGAGCGGCCAGGTGTGGGGGTCTTTTGGGCTGCTGAGGACAGAGTTGCCAGTGAGACCCAGAAACGGTTTAGAAACAGCTTCCAGGTCGGATGTGGTGGCTCACGCATGTAATCCCAGCACTTGGGGAGGCTGAGACAGGCAGATCGCCTGAGGTCAGGAGTTCGAGACCAGCCTGGCTAACATGGCAAAACCCCATTTCTACGAAAAAATACAAAAATTAGCTGGGCACGGTGGCAAGCGCCTGTAATCCCAGCTACTAGGGAGGCTGAGGCAGGAGAATCGCTTGAACCCAGGAAAAAGGAGGTTGTAGTGAGCCAAGATTGCATCATTGTACTCCAGCCTGGGAGACAGAGCAAGATTCTGTCTAAAAAAAAAGAAAGAAAGAAAAGAAATGTGTCTTATTTCATGCCAACTAGTTAGTGCCTGTTTGGCCTGTTTGTTAAGGCAGCCCTAGGAAACTGATGTAAAAATAAGTCCCATTTTCCAGGAAACTTGAATCAGACCAGCCAATGTTAAGATGTGTCAATAAAACTATAGAACGATCATTCTGATATAAACAATAAAATTTAGAACTTTGTGACTATGGAAAGAATTCTTCAGTATCCAAGGAGAAAAAGAAGTCATACGTAATGAGGAAAAGTAAAATATGCTTTAGTTTTCTCCACAAATACTCACCGTTGAAAGATACTGGAGAAATATATATATAAAGTGTTAAAGAAAAAAAAAAATGACCCAAATGCATAAAAGCCAGACAAATCGTTCTTCAGATGTCAGGATCATCGAGAGGTGTGCTCAAACATGAAGGCATTTGGAGAAGATGGTGCCCATCTTGGGGTGGGGCCCATGGGAGGCTGAACAAAACCTACCCATTGGAGAGAGCTGGGTAAAGCCAGGGACTGAGAGACTGGTAGAAAGGACTGAACCTCTTTCCTTATAGAGTGACTAAGCAACTGTGGGAAATACTGCTATCAGAAACAAATTTTGAAAATATAAAAGCAGCAGTGTATCCTCTTGAGAGGTTGGTGTGACTGTGATTCCTGGCGATTTAGGTGCATTCACTACCTTATCTTCCTTCATGGAAGGAAATTCTAATAGAAAACAGATAAAAAATATTGGCAGGTAGGTAAAAAAGAAAGATGTCCATGCGTTATGTAAAATTACCAAAAGGCATATCATAAAAGTAAAAATAATGTTATAATCCAGCACTTCTTCCCTTCTCTCCCCACCCTAGGACACACCCTGTCTATTCCAAACGTCTTGATTTTTAGAAGTGTGCAGAGTAGGGATCCCACAAATACCATTCCAAGTTGCCAAATCAAGAGAAAAGGTTAAGAGATATCACATAAAGTTGTAAAGAAAATGACTACAATAATTTAAAAATAGATATAAAGCTTGCAGATCACCAGAAAAATTACGAAACACAAGAAATCTATATAGTGAAGATGAAAAGAATAAAAGATTCGTTATAGCAAACAGTGTAACATAAGAAGAGATAGGATGAGGAAAAATGTGTATAATTGGATGTAAATCAATAAATTCATCTCTTAAAATAATTCAAGTTGGGGGAAATGTTTAAAAAATGGTGTGGAGATTCTGATTTGCCTGCCTCCTCTTCGAGTCATGTTGCGGTGAGTTACTGATGATTGAATGTTTAGGATTTATGAGCAGAACCAGGGAGAGCCCTGCCCTTCAGGAATATCTGGTTCAGCCAGACTGACCTAGAGACGGGTCTCCTTCACTTACTTTGACCTGTTACCGACTCTGATACATACAAGAATTACTCAGCCTCCAACAATTTCTCTCCTGTAAAATCCATGTAAATGCAGATTTGTTTGGTGTCTAAGCAGAAAAACCACACACTGTTTTCCCTTTGCTCTCCCACCACAGAAGACTCTGGGACCAAATGTGTGGGGATTTCTCCCCACCAACGAGCAGTAGATCAGTTCTGTGATGGACACCAGCTTCGAGTCCTCTAATTTAGTTCAGTTTCGACACTGTCTACCTTGGGATGGCTCAGGACCCCACAGAGTGAGGGCTCAGTACCCCAAGACTGCCCCCAATTTCCATGCCAGTCGCAAGCCCCGGGTCATTGCCTGTGCTTCTGTTCCATGATTGGCTACAAATGGAGATTTCCAGGATCCTATCCTTGGTTTGATTAATTTGCTAGATTCGCTCACAGAACTCAGGAAAACACGTACACTGGTTTATTATAAAGGACATCACAGAGGCTACAGACGAAAGAATGTGTAGGGTGAGGTGTAGGGGGATGGGTACAGAATTTCCATGCCCTCTCTGTACACGCCACCCTCCAGGAACCTCAGCTGTCTGGAAATTTAATGCAGCCTGTTCTTTTGGGTTTTTTTGGAAACTTCATTATGAAGACGTGATTGATTAAGCCATTGGCCATTGGTGATCAGCTTAACCTTCATCTCCTGCCCACTCCCCAAGGTTGTGGGTGGAGCTGAAAGTCTCAACCCTCTAATCCTCTTTCTGGTGACCAGCCCCCATCCCAAAGCTACCTGGGGGCTGCCAGCCATCAGTCAACTCACAGCAAACAAAAGCACATCACTGTGGAGATTCCAGAGATTTTAGTAGTTGTATGCCAGGAAATGAGGATGAAACCAAATATGTATTTCACAATCTTTCATGCCCCTTTGTACGTTTATGAGAAGTTAGGATTAAATCTAATCCAAATCATGGCTTTGAAACTTGGGGCTGTTGAGCATCTAATATGTGGATGAAGAACCAGATAATAAATTATTATATATCATACATATGGAAATATATTTATATATATGTGAGATTATATTCTATCTGAAATCAACCCAAACACCTCTGTAAAGGAGCAAGATCTTACGCATTTTCTAGGAGCTGTGTATTTGTAAATAGAAATTAAGAATAGAAAATTCATTTACTAAAACTAAGATGTTTAAAGTGGCATTTATAGTCTCTATTTAGAGTGCCTTTGCTGGCTAGGTGTGGTGGCTCATGCCTGCAATCCCAGTACTTTGGGAGGCCGAGGTGGGTGGATCACTTGAGGTCAGGAGTTCAAGACCAGTCTGGGCAACATAGTGAGACCCCCATCTCAAAAAAGTATGTTAAAAAAAAAAGTAGAGTGCCTTTGCCATTGTTTTAGATTCACTTCAAACCTTTGTCCCAAATCTGTCTCTCTACCATTCCTACACAGTTTTTGTAAACGTGATCGTCAGTCGTAGGAAGGAATTATCTAAAGTCACAAAGTAGATTTTCTTTTGAGGAAACAGGGACGTCACATGTTGTAACACCGCACCTGGCAGATGCCCAGGACGTCGCTCAGTCGTTCATTTCTCTCTACTATTTCCACGGCCTCCTGTGGGGGAAGGAACATGGCACCGAGCAGATTAGGGGAGTGAGAACCTGACTTTGTTTTTGCCAACAGCTTGAAAACTGTGTGTGTAGAACCTACACATGCCAGGTTTATGTGCACAGACTGCATTATTCCCGCTGTTTTGTTTTTTTGTTTTTTTTTTTTTTTTTTTTTTTTTTTTTTTTTTTTATTGTAATTTTTTTTTTTTTTTTTTTTTTTTTTTTTTTTTTGAATCTGTTATCTTTGTACCAAGAGCAAAATGAGTGTCTTTGATTTAGATTTGTTGTTTATTGCAACACATGTGTGAGTGCCTACTGTGTGCCTGGCCCTGTTCTAGGTATGTGTGGTGGACAGAGCAGCAAACAGCAAAAATCCCTCCTGGAGGGAGCCTTCATCTGGTGGGGTGGAGGCAGCAGGAGCTGTCGGGACCCCAAGGATGATGATCCTGCACCGGGCCCAGACTGGCTGGGCCGGTGGCAAGAATGCGCTCAAGCCTGGCTTTGGGTTCCAGCCTCAGCTCTGCCACTTACCCTTGTGTAGTTGGGCAGGTCAGCCCCTCTGCATCTCAGTTTCTCCCTCTGTGACATGAAGTGGTGACTGTGCAGCCCTTGGGGCGCTGTTGTGAGGTTAAAATAAGCTAATGGATATGGGAAGTGCTTACAGCAGTGTCCAGCCCACCGCGGTGCTGAGAGGTGTGGTGTTATGGAGGCAAGGGAAGGGGATGCACAGGCCAGCAGAGCGGCAGTTCTCCCACAGGGCTGGCCTAGGTCAGCTTCGTGGAGAAGGTGGCGTTGAACGAAGCCTTGAAGGAACGAAGAATCATGCCACGTGGATCTGGGTATCCTGGGGAGGAGCCCCCACCCCAGCAAGGTGGCCGGGGAGAGGCCCTGCCTCCAGGGCATATCTAGGGCATTCACGGAGTGTCCTGGCAGTCGGCGTGGCTGAGAGGAGCGAGTTCAGGGCATGGCAAATGACTCAGCAGGCATTTTGAGGACTTTTTCTGTTACTCTGGGTGACATGAGAGCTGTGGGAGGTGGAGGGTTGACTCCCTCTGACTTAACTGTCACAGGACTGTGGTGGCTGCTGGCTGGAAGTAGTTGGAGGAAGGAAGCAGGGACATCAGTGAGGACAAGGAGGGAAGACAGTGGTGTGGACCTCCCCCGCCAGTCTCCATGGAGGAGGTGAGGCGTGGGTAGGTGTGGACCAGAACCTGAAGGCAGAGGCCTTGGGACTCCTGGTGGCTGGATGTGGGGCATGAGGGGAATGAAGCCTTAAGGATCACCTCCAGCGTGGCCTGGTCTGACCTGATGGAGCTGCCATGGACTGGGATGGCCAAGTCCATCGGGAGAGCAGGGCTGGGTGCAGCCGGAGTTCAGTTCAGGACATTCCAGGCCTGAGATGATGTCCCACCTCAAGACGTTTCCTGGACCTGCTGTAACCGAGTACCACAAACGGAGGGCTCAAAACAGCAGGAATGGGCCGGGTGCAGTGGCTGACGCCTGTAATCCCAGCACTTTGGGAGGCCAAGGAGAGAGGATCGCTTGAGCCCAGGAGTTCAAGACTAGCCTGGGCACCACAGTAGACCCATCTCTACTAAAATAAAAATAAATTAGCCAGGCGTGGTGGTGCAAGCCTGTGGTCCCAGCTGCTTGGTTGAGGTGGGAGGATCTCTGGAGCGCAGGAGTTTGAGGCTGCAGTGAGCTGTGATTGTGCCAGCGCACTCCAGCCTGGGCGACAGAGTGAGACACTGTCTCAAAACAAAACCCAGGAATGTATTCTCTCACAGTTCTAGAGGCAGGAAGTCTGAAACGAAGGTGTTGGAGGGGCTGTGCATCCTCTGAGATTCCAGGTGGAGCCATCCCTTCCCCTTCCAGCCCCTGGCCATGGTCATCAGTCCTTGGCATTCTTGTGGCTCCATCACTCTGATCCCTGTCTCTGCAGCCACTTGGCACCCCACTGTGTTTCTGATTTCCACGCCTTTTCCTCTGCCCCGAAGGATGCCTGTGATACTCGATTAGAGCTCAGCCTGCAGGTCTTATATTCACTTGATTGACTGTAAAAACCTTTTTTTCCAAATAAGGGCACACAGGTGCAGGGGTTAAGACTTCAGCATCTCTTTTTGGAAAACACATCTCAACCCATAAAAGATGACTACTAGCCAGCCAGGGGTAGGTGTTGGATAGGTAGAGCCCAGGGTACATGGGCAGGCCTGGGCTAAGATGTAAACTTGGGGGTCGTCAGCATGCAGAAGGTGCTCAAAGCCTAGAGACTCAGTGGGAACACCGACGGTGTGAGTGTAGATGGATCCCAGAAGTGATTCCTGAGCTGATCGCCCGGAAACGTCAGCAGGTCAGGGAGATGAGAAGCACCCAGCAGTGAGACTAAAGTGAAGCGTCAGAGAAGGAGGAAATCAGGAATGCATGTGGCCCCAGGATCCAAAGCGAAGAACGTTTCCAGGAGGAGGGAGCAAGACTGAGTCAGATCCTACTGATGGGTCAGCTCAGAGGCAAACGCTGGACCCAGCAAACCTTAGGTCCTTGGCAGAAGCAACAGCATGACTGTTGATAAGATAATCCTAGGCAAACACTTGCCTGTTTTGATTTCTTTAGAGTATAGGTTTTTAAACTCGATTTTCAACCTTTTGGGCTATATCTAAGTGGTCTGTTTTTATTTCTAAAAGATATGTTTATTCTATAAACAACTGGGCACATGTCTGGACTTGGGATAAATGCTAGACATAAAATGAGTGACATACACACCTGCCCTGAGACGGCGTTTACTGGGGAAGGTGAAATAATGGGATACAGGGCAACAGCCCAGTGACGTTGGTTCCCTAGGGGACTGCAGATTAAAACCACAGTGAGATACCATTCCACACCCGTTATCATGGTTCACATTAAAAAGACCAGCAACACCAAATCTGGGGCAAGATATGGAGCAAATAAACCAAGTGGCCCATGGATCCATTGCTCACGGGAATATAACTTGGTGGATCCACATTGCAGACCTGTTCAGCAGGTTTCTTTAAAAAGTTAAAAATGTATCTAGCCTGTGATCCAGAACGTTTCACTTTTAGGTATTTACTCAAGAGAAATGAAAATATACGCCTGCAGAAAGACCTATGCAGTATGTCCATAGCTGTCTTATTCATAGTAGCCTTAAACTGGACACAACCCAAGGGCCCATCAGAAGAAGCAGAGGCAAATCACGGTGTGTTCCTGCAGAAGAGTATTTTCCCACAGTGATGGGAAACAAAGGGCAGCAACATGAGGGCGTCTCAAAGACGAACTGCACATCAGAAGCCATGCCAGAAAAACAAACTCACAAAAACCCACATCGTTATGTTTATAGAATGTTCGAGAACTGATGAAACCAGTCCGTGGTCACAAAAGCCAGAAAGGGGCTGCTTCTGGGGACCAGCAGGGAAAGCGGCATAGAGGGACCTTTTGAGGTGAAGAGAGGTTTCTGTATCTTGGTGTGGGACATACCGTGCCAAAACTCACCAGGCGAACGTTTAAGGTCTTGCATTTTTATTATACGCAAATTATATCTCGAATAGCCTAAAAAATGATGGTGATGGCAGGTGTTCCCAGGTGCTGTGCAGGGAGGTAAGGGGGCACCACCTGCCAGGAGACTGGGAGGCTTCCTGGGGAGGGGAGGCCACGCTGGATCAGGGTTTCCAGGCCAGATTTGGAAAAGCAAGAGGAGGCTGAGCCCAGCGAAGGGCTAAACCTGGCTAAAAGCCCAGAGATGAGAAAGAGCTCAGCCTTGGTTTCAAGCACCGATGGCCTGAAAAGGCAACCCGGCTATTTAACAGTATCCATTCTCGAGAACAGACGAGATCAGGCGCATTCAGTGGTATGGCCACCAGAATCCATTCTCTTTTAAGGCTCAGTGTGTATCTGAGATAGCACCATTCCCAGCACCTCCCCCTCACCCCGCAAACTTCTTCATGGACCTTGTTCAGATTTCAATTTTATCATTGCTTTTTGTATTCCCCTGATCAGTGTACTTTTTTTTTTTTTCCAACTGCTGCATTATTCTTGGTACTCAGTTTTAAAAAAATTATTCAAGAACATTGTCTTATTAAAATAACCTGATGCTTTCAATTTTTCTTTTTCTCTCCTTAAAACATAAAAGCTACAGATTCTCGTTGACACTGGAAGCAGCAACTTTGCCGTGGCGGGAGCCCCACACTCCTACATAGAAACGTACTTTGACACAGAGAGGTAAGTGCTGACCCCTTGGCTGGTGTGCTGGGCCGGGGCACTGCATGATCGGCATGCTTCAAAACGCGGCAGACCGCAACAGCCAGAAAGCTGTTTCATTTTAAGGGGATGCCGATATGTATGCATATGTACATGTGTGTGTACACACATGTGACTGTGTGTGTGCATACATGCATGTTCATTCCATCCACAAATCCACAGCAGGAGTCTCCTAATAGCTTTCATGCACTTACATGAGATTCATTTTAGAGAAATCCAAGTCAGACACAACTTCTAGAGCTATCCCGTTGCAGGGAGGTGTGGCCCGTCGGTGTTTGTTGCAGCAGCTTTGGTTCCGCAGTGGAGGTGGCCTGGAGCAGGAGGAGGTCTTGGGGATCGGTGCGGCCACTCTGGGCAAGGGCGTGGGGCTGCTTCCACAGCTGAAGGGACACATGGAAACCCACCTTCGCATACTTCAGCAGGGCTTAAACTGTGGTTCATGGAAACCATTTCTGTGGGTTGGCTCGCAACACTCATTTGGAAGAGTGAGTTTTGTGAGTACAAAGTATTAAGGCCCAAGACTGGGACTGCACATGAGCAATGGGGTGGAGTTCAGAAAAAACAAGTGGAGCCAGATGGAGGTCTCTGGAATAGAACAAGCCCTGCCCATGCAGGCTTCAGAGCAGCCCTGGCTGGGGTTGTGGGAGGCCCCCGGTGGCCTGCGGCAGCCTTCAGCTCTGCAGGAGCCCGTGGGGTCTAGAGTCAGCCCTTCTGTGAACTGGAAGATGCTCTGACACCATGTACATTTTGACATCACAACTATTTTTGCAATCCTGAAGCCTAAACTCAGCAGACAGCACAGGGCAGCTGACGTGCCGGTGTCACAAACCGTCTCCAGGCTCAGAACTGCCACATTGGGTTTCCCTAATGTAAATTCTTTTCCTGACTTCCCTTTCTCACTTTCCTTATCCTCAGTGTTTTGTTCCAGGGAATAAAGGACAGCTTTAGTTGGGGACAAAAGGAGAGGGAAAGAATAGCTGGAGTCTTCTGAAAATGCCAGGCAATTTGTTAAAGCAAGGTGACTTGCCGTGTAGGAAAGAAAGCATAGAGGAAACCCTGCATATCTGTTCTGCCTCTGCCACATCCTGGGCTCTGCTTTGGTGCCATAAATGACGTGGCCTCCTGCACGTATGGCTGCAGCTGCCTACTGGGGAGAGGGCTGTGGTGGCCAGCTCTATATGAAGCTTCAGAAAAATACGACTGGCCCCTCCCTCCAGGAACCTATAGCTTGGTTTATGACTTCCTGTACTGGTAAGCTTTCTTCATTGATATTCCCGGGTACAACACCTGGTCACTGTATGATCACTATGTGCCCAGCTGTTGCTATAACCACAAACATGTGTAGAAGTAGTGGTGGTGTTTCTCTGTGTGTGCAGCAGAGGCTTGGTTTACGATGGCTAATGCAGCCTCTTCCCACTCAGATCTGTGGTTCATCCAAGTCCTCAGTCCCCAAACAGCCCTCACCTCCAACCATCCACTCTGAACCGCTTCATGATGGAACTGGACTTTGAGTTGGTCCAAACCTCTCATTTTTATTCCTGCAGCACAGGAGGTCAGGGAGACAGGGGCTTGCCCAAGTTTAAGCTTTGAGACCAGCAGCTCCCAAACCTTCAGCCAACACCTGCTTCTTATAACAAGTGCTTTGTCGTTCCCTGAAGTGACTGCAAAGGTCATATGACTTATCTACATACATAGCTCCAAATGCCCTGATGGTATATGAGGGGAATAGAAGGGAAGTAATGCATAACCGGGTAATCAGCACTTCAGTACATGAACACCCTGGCTCCACGGTGCGAGGAGGAGACCGTGCAGTGGGGGCATGCTGGAGGTGAGTTGACATCGCCGTCACGCCCAGTGTAGACTGATCCAGGCAGGCTGACGTAAACTCACACACCCCGAGCAGCTCAGTTTGCTGTCTTAGTCTGTTGTACAGCTATGAAAGAATACTCAAGGCTGGGTAATTTATAAAGAAAATAGGTTCATTTGGCTCAAGGTTCTGCAGTCTGTACCTTAAGCCTGTAGCATGGCGCCAGGACCTCAGGCTGCTTCCAGTCATGGCGGAAGGGGATGCAGAGCCAGTGTGCAGAGATCACATGGGAGAGAGGAAGCAAACGTAGGGGAAGGAGGTGCCAGGCTCTTTTTTAACAATCATCAGCCCTCCCTGGGACTAACAGAGCGAGACCTCAGTCATCACCATCGGCAAGGCACCAAGCCATTCTTGAGAGATCTGACCCCCCCACCCGGCCATTTTCCACCAGGCCCCACTTCCTATACTGGGGATCAGATTTCAACATGAGAAGTGGAGGGGACAGATATCCAAACTATATCAGTGGCTGATGTGATTTTCCAAAATGGAAAAGAATCTTAGGAAAGTTCCAAGAAAAACAAACAAAAAAACAATCAGCTTCCCTGGACTTTCACAGCAGCAAATACACGATGTATACTAAACCTTTGTAGAAAAGGTTTTGTGCACATGTGAATGGAAGAAGGTGCATTCTGTGCTGCTGATCCAGTAGATTTTACCCATGCCAATGCCCAGAGCGACTTTGGAAAGTGATGTGGGATGGGAGCAAATCTTCATTTTGCACGACCACCCTTCACACTCCGGGATAACCAGCACGCGTATCAGACACACTCCTAGAGTTTCCAAAACTTCCCCTAGGGGACGGGGCCTTCGCTACTGAAAAATAACCGCTTATTTGAAGGCCCTCGATGGTCCCAGCCCTGTGTTGTTTTCCCTGCAGAGCTCTAGTCTGTATTGTACCTTTCCCACATTTCCCAGCACCGGGGCTCAGCGCATGGGGACAGAACAAACACACGTGGAGGTTGCATTTTTCAGTTAGCAGCTCTTTTCCCCTTGGAATAGGTTTTTCTCTCATATCTGTAGATGCAAGATACACTAGAAACAGTAAAGCACAGTAAAATCCAGCTGGGTGATGTGGATCGTTACTTTCCAGGTTTAAAGTGAACCATGCCAGTCAAGCCCTGTGGATGGCCGCTTTTTTCCTGGCAGGTGAGTGGCAGTTCTGTTGCAGCCACCCATAGCCAGAGTCCATGAAGGTCAAAGTAAGCTTCTCAATCCACACATCCTTTTGCTATGCAGATGCAGTTGTGGAAACATTCAAGGGTAAATAATAGCCCGCATTATCAAGACTATGTGTAATATTTCATCAACTGTAAACAACCCAGCATTTTTCTCAGCTGCCTTCAACTGTGTTCAGTGTTTGGTTGAGCTGTGGTTCTCTTTTCGGAACACCGTGGGGCACATCTCTCTCACTCACCTGCTAGCCCTGTTTGGTTTATTCAAGCGGATTTTGTGCCCATCACCAGGTTCGTATTAGTGGAGATGGTTCCTGTTTTCCATACTTTGGGCTTCTCTAGTCCATATGCATTTGATTCACATGAAAACTCCTGGGATCATCCAGAACTCCTTTGATGATGAAGCCTTCCCTCCTGCTAATCTCACAAGATAATTCAGGATTCCTTGCCACCATTCTGACCACTCAAGGTCCTGATCTGTTTCTCCTTTTGTGGGTAAATAAAAAGATAAGTAACAGAACACGGCGATGTCTAGGGAAAGCCCCTCAATGGTCCGTTTCACCCTGTTGCCACTTCCGCCATTCAAATTCGGCCTACTTCCTTATTTGCAAGTACTGCAGTGGCTGACTTATTACATACAACACATCACTCACCTTTTGGGAGCCTAACCTGGTACTGCCTTTCTTTTCAAGAGACTTTCTTCCACAGAGCTGCACGGTTTCCTTTTGGCTGAATCAGATGTGGTACATCCCACTTCTGAGTTTGAAGCAAGTTCTATTCCTTTGGCTGCGTCCCTGCTACCATGCTAGCTTTACAAGTTAAATACTTTCTTAAATTTACACTAATCTTGTTTCCTTGTATCTGCTTGTTACATGCTTTAGTATTTTTGATATGCTTTTTTGTGGAAAGATATGAATATTTTCTTTCAATGTCAATTATGTTTAGTTAATTTGTCTAATGCTTCCATCTAACTTTAGAGTTGGCCTAAGTTATACTTTCAACCATTGTATTTCATGGGAACCAAGAGACCATCCTTTTGCCTTCTCCGTTTTTGACAAAGGTTTCTTTTCTGAGCTGCAGCACTCTGCCCTGTGATGTGTCTGTATTTGCTTGTGCTTCTGATCTCTCCTAGTTATAATAAGGTTCTGGTTGGGTTTGTCCGCCTCTGATTCACGTCCTCAGTCTTTGGATATTCAGGTCTAATGCTTCCTGAAACATGTTACAGTAATTGGAGATTTGGCGTGGGGTTCTTTGACAAGATCTCTTTGATTTATGGAATGAGATGTCAGGCTACCATTAGTCATTTGTGAGCTCATCTTGATCAGAATCCATCTTTTCATGGTGGTGAATGTTCCAGTGAGTTACTATAGAGCAAGAAAAAAAAAAGGGGGGGACAGAAAAGAAAAAATCATGCATTTTTTAAATGTACATCTTTTTTAGCCAATAAAATCTCACCTCCTGCCATTTGGCCTGATGAGAGATCCAGTACACCCATCCCTTGACCCTCCATGAATCTATTCAGAAAATTAAGCATATTTCCATTAAAATATCTCCTCACTCCTGTATTGTATCTGGGGTGAAACTCACAGAGCAAGAAATCCAATTTATCTTCCTCAACTAATGCTTGTAAGTGGAATTAGGGAATTAAAGAATTACCTGGCAGCTTTTTTTAAGGAGGCTAAACTGAATACAGGTCAAATGGCTTTGCATTCAATGAGGAAAGATTTTTTTGCCTGATTATTGAGATCATTTCTCAAGCCTACCTATCATTTGCCTGCTAGAAGAAGATTTGCCATTTTGAAGCCTGTGAGCATTTAACATTATTGAGGACGTTGATGAATCACCAGGTTGGGCAGGCTGAGCTTATCCTGAGCCTCAGGGGTCTCATGCATTCAAGTCTGGTGACTTCCAGGGTCACATCTGGTCACCTGAGCCAGGACGATAAGCCCCACTGGTTGATTCCAGACCCTGAGAGCCCCAGGGAAATCCTGAGCAGAGTTCTTTAGGAGACTCAGCATTCCCTGGGTCAAGTGGCTTAGGAGAACCAGACCTGACCCAAGGATTGAACTCTAGAATTCTGCACATCCACCTTCTCTTTTCATGTTCTCTGCAAATAACAGAATTCTTTTGAAATAATAAAATGTTCTGCGGCTCTTTTTCCCTCAGTGCAATTGATTTCACTTTTTAGTCCTGCATTCCCTGAGCACTTCTATCAGAGGCAGAACATCTTCTGAATTTGGTTCAAGGTATTTTTATTACTGTGAATGGGCTTTTTCCTGGCTACCCACGTCCCTGATTGATTGTGGTTTCTGAGCGCCTGGAATGGACATTGCCAAGTAGAAGCCCATCCAGGGTTCTCACTCCATGTATTTAATTATTGTGCAGAGCAATTGAGTAAAAATAGCTCTATAGGAGCATTTTCCAGAAAAAAAGAATACATCCTGATGATATGCTTTGGATGTGTGTCCTCTCCAAATCTCATGTTGAAATGTGATTCCCAGTGTTGACCATGGGGCCTTGGGGGAGGTGTTTAGATCATGAATGGCTTGTTGCCCTCGCCAAGGCAATGAGTGACTTCTTGCTCTGTTAGTTCACATGAGAGCTGGTTGTTTAAAGGAGCTAGGCACCTCCTCCGTGCTCCCTTGTCCCAGCTCTCTCCATGTAATGTACTGTGTATCCCTTCACCTCCCACCTTGAGTGGGAGCTTCCTGAGGCCTCAACAGAAGCAGATGCCAGCACCATGCTTCTTGCACAGCCTGCAGAACCATGAGCCAAAATCATACCTCTTTTCTTGATGGATTATTCAGTCTTGGGTATTCCTTTATAGCAATGGAAACATGGCCTAACAGACTTGAATTTTCTAATAATAACTCATAGGCTTTAAAAAGGTAGTAAGCGATGAGATAATTACAATAGCAGCTATTTTGTGCATGTCTGCTGTGTTCCAAGGTTTTGTTCTACATGTGTTAGAGTATTAACTCTTTTAATCTGCATAACTAACTTCCCGAGGGATGACATTATATTATCATTTTTTAGTTGAGAAAACTGAGGCATAGAGAGAGTAAATAACTTGGCCCTGGGTCACACAGCTAATGAAGGACTGAACTCATATTTGAACCCAGTCAGTATAACTCCAGCTGCCTCTTGTCTCTCTGGAAATGACACCAAAATATCCAGAGTGCTCCCTTTGTGAGGAACCAGCAACCTGGGTAGGAAGCTAGAGAAGACATGCTAAATAGATATGCAGGTTGTTTCAGGTTCTTGCTAACAGAACAAATTCCATGGAGTTTTGTATAGCCTGGACAGAGTAACACTAAACTTTCAAAAGAAAGTCATAGCACTTTAGACTGTTGGGGAAAGATATAAATGACTCTACCAGAGCCGGGCAGGGTGGTGCATGCCTGTAATCCCACCACTTTGGGAGGCTGAAGCAGGCAGATCATGTGAGGTCAGGAGTTCAAGACCAGCCTGGCCAACATGGTAAAACCCAGTCTCTACTAAAAATACAAAAATTAGCTGGGCATGGTGGCATACGTCTGTAATCCCAGCTATTAGGGAGGCTGAGGCAGGAGAATCGCTTGAACCCAGGAGCCGGAGGTTGCAGTGAGCTGAGATTACACCATCGCACTCCAGCCTAAGTGACAGAGCAAGACTCTGTCTCAACAACAACAACAACAAAGCAATTACTCTCCCAGACCAGGTGGTACAGTTTGGCTGTGTCCCCACCCAAATCTCATCTTGAATTGTAGCTCCCATAATTCCCACATATTGTGGGAGGGACCCAGTAGGAGATAATTGAATCAAGGGGGTAGTTTTCCCCATGCCGTTCTTGTGGCAGTGAATGTTTCATGAGATCTGATGGTTTTATAAGAGGAAACCCCTTTCACTTGGCTCTCATTTCTGTCTTCCCTGCCACCATGTAAGACATGACTTTCACCTTCTACCATGATTGTAAGGCCTCCCCAGCCACGTGGAACTGTGAGCCCATTAAACTTAATTTTCTTTATAAATTACCGAGTCTTGGGTATGCCTTTATCAGCAGTGTGAAAACGGACTAATACACCAGGAGTTGGCAAACGCTAGCCCATGAGCCAATGCCTGTTGCTGTCAATAAAGTTTTACCAGAACACAGCCACACAAGTTTATTTACAGTCGGTGGCTGCTTCCACGTTACAGTTGAGATCTGAGTAGTTATAACAGAGATCCTATGTTTAAAAAAAAAAAAAAAAGAGACAGAAAGAAAGAAAGAAAAATATTAGCTAGGCTTGATGATGCATAGCTATAGTCCTTAAAACATCTATTATTTTTTTCTTTACAGAAAAAACTTGCCAGCCTCTGTACTAGACTTTATTTTCTAAGCATTTCAAGATAATTAGCCTCAGTATATTTCTGAACTTAAGGAGTGAACCCAAATTGTCCAGATGGATTGAATAATTCAGGATTTTTAAGCTATTCAACATAGTATGATCTGCACATGTACCCCAGAACCTAAAGTACAATTAAAAAAAATCATAACTCTCTTGGCAGATGAACCTCTGTCTGCTTCCCGGGTATCTCCTTAGGGTCAGATTCTCAGAAGTGCAGTTACTGAATGAAAGATAGTTAACATTTTTAACGCTTATGAGATATACCAAGAATGAATTAATGAATAAAAGGCCGGATATGGTGGCTTATTCCTGTAATTCCAGCACTTTGGGAGGCTAAAGCAGGAGAATCACTTTAGCCTAACAGGTGGAGACTAGCTTGGGCAATATAATGAGACCCTGTCTCTCCAAAAAAAAAAAAAAGAAAAGAAAAGGAAAAAAGAAGAAAACTATTAACTGGGCTTGATGGTGTGCACCTATAGTCCCAGCTACTTAGTAGGCAGAGGTGAGAGAATCTCCTGAACCCAGGAGTTCAAGGCTACAGTGAGCCATGATTGTGCCACTGTACTCCAGTCTGGATGACAGAGCAAGACCCTATCTCTAAAAGAAATAATAAATAAATGAATAAATAAATAAATGATCATGTCATCTCTGAGCTTAACTTCTTTACTGACCTTAAGCAAGGCTGCACTAGTTCATGTGATCCCACAACAAAGACATTAACGTGTTAATGTTTGCAGACTTACTATTAAAACAGAGTGGAATGAAGCCTGTAGGCAAGTAGGAACACCTTAGCATGATCTACTGGGTGGCTTGGTGTTTAGCTTAGGATCATGATCATTTTCTTAGGAGGAGCGTGGTTTGAGTTCCCACACATTTCCCTAGAGACGTTTCTTAGGTTCCCTTCTATATTCCAGCAGTTTTCAAACTTAAATGGACGTAGGAATGACCTTGCAGAGTGGGACACCCCAGGGCCTTGATGCCTGCTCTCCTCTCTACACGATGCTCTGCCTCCAGAGAGCCCCATGTCTCGCTGCCTGCGTTCAGGTCTCATGCAGACATGGTCAGAGCCAAGAGTTCTCTCAGCCGCAGGTCACTTGCGGTCCTCTTATCTGCTTTGTTCCCTGCAACCACTATTCCCGCATGCATTCTCTCTCCTCACTGCAGCATAAACTGAGGGGGCAGAATTTTCCTCGATCTTGTGAATGTCGTCCTGCGTCAGTAGCTCTTACCTTCAGGGCCACGTGAGTGTCAGGCTCTGGGTCACATCACAGTGATTCATGTTGTGGCATGCCATTGGCGTCACTGCCCATATTTTGGTGTGAGTATAATCAGCTTCGGGGCATTGGGGGAGAACCTTGAGAAGGACCTGTGACATCAAGGACCTGGGCTTCAGCGAGTAGGGCTTGGTCATTATTTGTCACAGGAGTTGTATGTGTGAACCTGAACCCCAGCCGCTGCTGGCCCAGCCTGGTGGAGACTCCTTCTGGGGTGCTGGCACCTGTCGGTGTCACTGAGCAGCAGCCCAGCAGCTCTGCAAAGCCGAGGACCAGGAGGACCAGGCAGGTGCCCAGATTGGGCAGTGTCCTTCAGAGGCTACAGTGGTTAAGCCAAGTACCTGACTTACAGGGATTGACTTGGGTATAGGGGAGAATTACACTCAAGAGCCACGTGTTTACAACAGTGCTTCCCTTCCCGTGGCATGGAAAACAGTTACTAAAACATTAGTGATTATGTTTTTGGTGGAAACTATCACTTTGTCAACATCGATGCTGTTAATCATGAAGAATGGCTTACAGGCTTACGCTGGACTTTCTGTGGTTAGGACAGCTGCCTCGAACATGGCAGCCTTATCTTCGTGGTTCAGGGAACATGGACACATAAGATAATACAATGGGCCTTTCCTTTCTTTCTCCAGGTCCAGCACATACCGCTCCAAAGGCTTTGACGTCACTGTGAAGTACACGCAGGGCAGCTGGACGGGCTTTGTTGGGGAGGACCTAGTCACCATCCCCAAAGGCTTCAATAGTTCTTTCCTTGTCAATATTGCCACTATTTTTGAATCAGAGAATTTCTTTTTGCCTGGGATTAAATGGAATGGAATACTCGGCCTAGCTTATGCCACACTAGCCAAGGTAAGGCTAATCCATGGATTTAAGAAAATCAAATAGTAGGATGAGATTCTGAAAACCAATCATTAAAGGGAGAGCCACATGGCGGAAACAGACTAGTATTCACACAATTATATTTCTAAGTGTTTTTTAAATTGAAGATAAACAGCATGATTCTTGGAACCTTCCTGTAAGAGAGACTAATCGCATTAACTATTTTTGTTTTTATTTTCATTTTCTAGTTTAAAATGTGAACACAATTTGAGTCATGTGCCTTATGGTGTGTATTTAGGAGTTTTTATTAAGGTAGAATTAAGAGAAAACACATTTATTAAATTTATACGTTTGCATGAAGATGGAGCCTGAGGGCAGCCCTGGAACACAGGCCGGGGTTGGTGCTCTCCCCAGCCCGGGACTCGGCCTGTTTTCCTGCCACTGCAGGGGACACGTCAGAGGAGACACCCAGCACGGGAATCTGGGAGGCCTGCAAGCATGCTCTGGGGATAGCCAGCCCTTCCCAGGGGTGGTGAGCCACGGAGGAATCGTGGAGCCCGGCTCTCACCATCACCGGAGCCTCCCCAAATGCGGAAAGACAGAATTGGATGTTCCCCAAATATTTGTACTTAGGGCCAACCCAAAGGAAATAAAGTCTGGTGTGCAGGAGGAGGGAGGCAGGCAGGGGAATTTCCACCCGGAGGCATCGCCAGAGCAGGTGGGAGTGGACACCAGGGGCATGTGCTGGGCTCCTGGAGTCCACACGGGTTTACATGTGCCTGTACCTGGGCACCACGCCTGGCCTCATCTTGCTCAGCAGTAGGCTTAGAGCCAGAGCCACATGTAGAAGGAAACAGAAGTGATTGCTGGAGCAACAGCCCCCCACTGTCCCATGAGGATAATCTTTCCATCCTGGAGGAGCGTCTGTTGCAGCTCCAGTTTATGAGCAGATGGGGTGAGGTGGGGAGGGCAAGAGGAATTTTACAGCCCTTGGCCCCCGAGTTGCAGAGAGCCTACGAGGCTCAAGGCTGAGAAGATATGAGATGTCAGTCACTCAGTGCTCATGACTCCCCTGTGAGGTGTATTTTGGAAGGTGGGATTCTCCCCATTTTCTTTTTTTTTTTCCTTTTTTTAAAAACTTTTTTATTTTTTTGAGACAGATTCTTGCTCTGTCACCCAGGCTGGAGTGCAGAGGCCAGTCTTGGCTCACTGCAACCTCCGCCTCCCGGGTTCAAGCAATTCTCACGCCTCAGCTTTCCGAGTAGCTGGGACCACAGGCGCACACCAGCATGCCTGGCTGATTCTTGTATTTCTGGTAGAGATGGGGTTTCACCATGTTAACCAGGCTGGTCTCAAATTACTGGGCTCAAGTGATCCATTCACCTCAGCCTCTCAAAGCACTGGGGGATTACAGCATGAGCCACCATGCCTGCCCGTATTTGCCCCATTTTCAAGATGTGGAGATTGAGGGTCAACAAGTTGTTGTGCCTTTGAAGTCAGAATGTGGAGCTGTGGGTGTCCTTCTTAGTCTGCAGAGCCAAGGCTGGCTCAGGATCCCTTTTGTCCTCTGTATCATAGGGAAATGCAGATGGGCGAAAACCTGCATTCCTAAATACATTTTCAAAATGTTTTATCTGTGTGTGACGGTTTGGAAACGAAAGACGTATGACTGGTTTTATGTGAGTTGTTCCAAAGACAATAAACCTAAATTGCCTGTGATTAATATCATGTAAAGCTTTTGTGAGAACAGACTTCTTCTGGGTTTGCTCAGACCTCCTGACTCTCCATGTGACATTTTATCTTTTCATTTGTGTAATTCCAAGATTACTGACAATTGGCTTCCCATGTCCAGGGTTTCAGGAGAGAGCAGTAGGACTTGGAGGAAGCAGAGTGTGGCTGGGAACAGGGCCTGCAGGCGGGCTGGGCAGACTGCACAGGGGCCTCTGAGACACGGGGGCTGAGCGCTCTGCAGTGGTCAGATTGAGTGGTGGCCCCTCATCCATTCCAGGGGCTTCCTGTCAAGGCTGTGTCAGGAATATCCACGAGGCTTCTGACACTGCAGCTGCCTGGGCCCCACTCCTGCTGAATCTGCTTCTCTCGGGGTTGGTTTGGGGCACCTGGATGCTTTTAAGTTCCTAGAGGGATCCTGAGGCATAACCCTGGTGAAGAAGGACTTGACGGAAAGATTGTAGCTCCTTCATTGTGTGCCAGGTACCCTTGCAAGCACTTTAGAGGCATCAGCCCATTGAAGCCCCAGAGCGGCTCCAGGAGGCTGCTGTTCTCCCCATTTCACAGGGGAGGAAGCAAAGGAACAAGTCACTCAGCCGGCAAGTGGCAGAGCCAGTCTTCCGCCCGTGTTTGCTTTGCTTTAACTGCCTCTTGAGAAGGTGGGCAGAACAGCAGCCAGGCCACCCCCAGGCCCGTCCCATTGTCCCAGGAGGGGATTTTTGTCTCACTGGTTGACCCACACGCTCACAAGGGTTTTGACAGAGAATGCATATGGAGATTGTGCTGGATTCTGCCTCGGAATTCTGCAGAAGCGGAGATGAAAGAAGTAAGAGGTCAAACACAAATGGACTAAACCAATGGGAAGATTTGCATCCCTTACATAGTGGAGTTCTCCTCTCGCTCCCTCTGCAATCACAGTCTTAGTTCTCACAGATAGTAAATAATTCCTGTGAATGACCGTGGGTACCCAAGGGTGCCCGTAGCATCTGTGCTACTATAGTTCAGTTTTTATCAAAAAGTAACAACTCAGGGTCACCAACTCCAGTGTCTCCCACTTGTCAAAATCTAAACTCAAGTCTGTCACTGACTTCCTCCATGACCACTGGCACCCCCAGCACACCCCCACCTCACCCCCACCTCACAGCTGTTCGCAGACCTTCCCTCTTCCCTTGGAGTGTCTCTGGAGGAATGAGGACATTCTCAGCATGTCTTGCTGGACGTGAGAGAGACACAGAGCACGTGAGGGCTTCTGAAATCTGGCCTCTGGGGATAAGAAGCCTTTCATGCTTCCGGACTATATTTTTGTGCCTTTCCTGATGCCTTCCCACCAGAGTTCATCAGGCAGAGCTAAGCCTCGCCCCGGGCTCTGGGGTCCAGGGGATACTGTTCTCCCGAGTCGGTCACCTCTCGTTTGGTGGACAGCTGCAGCTAACAGGAGAACACAAATGTCTGCGGCCATGGCAGCTCCTAGAGAAACTCTTCTCTCCTTACTCTGAAGTGTCTAAGATTAGGATCCACCACCTGCCACGGTAACCCACTTTCACGGCTTCTCACGCCCCCTCACAAGGCAGTCATGATGATAGATGTGACTGCGTCGAATGCTTTCCAGAAATACGATCTTATTTGTACAACAGAGCCGTACCCGAAGGAAAAACACCAACCAGTGGGAAGCTCTGTTGGGGCTTTCTGAATTCCTAGACCTGATCACAAGCTGGTTTATTGTGGAATCCTGAAAAAATTAAATGTAAACACCAGGAATGTTGTCTGTGGTGCATGGCGTCTACACTGGGTCACCTGTGTCCACGATGTATGTTCTAAGCAGGTGTCCTTTGTCACCCTCCCGCAGCCATCAAGTTCTCTGGAGACCTTCTTTGACTCCCTGGTGACACAAGCAAACATCCCCAATGTTTTCTCCATGCAGATGTGTGGAGCCGGCTTGCCCGTTGCTGGATCTGGGACCAACGGAGGTAGTCTTGTGGGTATCTTTTAGTCTTAAAGGGGCGAAAAATCACAGATTGATGGGCTGGTTTTTTTCTGTTTTATTAAACACCTGAGCAGAAATATAAATATTGGGCACGTAGGTGTGCGTAGGTACTGTAAAACTTTAATCATCCTTTTTGTAAATCTTTTTAAAAATGGCTAAAATTAGGCAATCCTTGATGTCACCCTGCCATCTGGAAGGATGATTCTCATCGTTCCCCAAATTCCATGAAAGCTTTTCTTTACTGCCCTTGGAAGGGCACTGCTTTCTGTGGGTGGGGGAAGAGCAAGTGAGAATCAGTGGGGGTTGGGATGTGGTGAGTGGGCCCGACTGTGGGTAGGGGGACAAAGGAGAGTTCATAAAGCTGGCACGGAAATAGAAGGCCTTGTAGACCCTTTCTCGCTCCCTCTCAACACACACGCACCACAGCAAAAGCGTTTGCTATTAAAACAGAACCAAGGCCGTCAGCACTACGGAAATGCTGGAGCCTGAGATTCCCTCCAGGGCACTGCCCCCAGACGTCGAAAGCCGTAGGGGACAGGAAGAATGCACTAGAAGGGGGTACCAGCCCCTTTGCTGTCTGACCGTGAGAGGCGGGCTCTGCCCTGATCCTCAGCTATTTTCATTTGTTGCCATTTCTGGGAAGAGGGTAGCTAGGGCTTGTGAGGAAATGTTTTACAATTTTGCAAAATGAAGTTTTGATCAGGAAGCTCTTGTTTTTCTGTTCTCTGACCTCCGAGGAATTAAATAATTGTCGGTCAGTGTGGTTAACTGTTTTATTGCATTTCTTTGAAGGAAAATGTCAATATTGTAAAGCTGAACATGTATGTACTTTCTTTGGATAAGAGAAATCACTAAAGCATCTTGTTTAGACTAGGGCATAATATCATCTGACCTTTGCAGACATGAACCCATAACATTCCTTGTTTATTTTATTTTATTTTATTTTTTGGGATAGAGTCTTGCTCTGTCACCTAGGCTGGAGTACAGTGGTGTGACCTCGACTCACTGCAACCTCTGCCTCCTGGGTTCAAGTGATTCTCCTGCCTCAGCCTCCTGCATAGCTGGGACTACAGGCACGCACCACCATGCCTGGCTAACTTTTGTATTTTTAGTAGAGATGGGGTATCGCTATGCTAGCCAGGGTGTTTGCGAACTCCTGACTTCATGATCCGCCCATTTCAGCCTCCCAAAGTTTAGGATTACCGGTGTGAGTCACCACACCTGGCTCCTTGTTTATTTTTTAAGCATTTATATTTGTTTCATGACATCACCACAAAGTAGAAGCTCTGATGCAGTGAAGTTTCGCTTTACAAGTGTGTGCTTCTCTGTATAACCCGTTGACACGTCTGTGTATTTTTTCTCTTATACCTGTAAATATTTTCTGTCCCAGGTCCTGGGTGGAATTGAGCCAAGTTTGTATAAAGGAGACATCTGGTATACCCCTATTAAGGAGGAGTGGTACTACCAGATAGAAATTCTGAAATTGGAAATTGGAGGCCAAAGCCTTAATCTGGACTGCAGAGAGGTATTCATGCTATAGTCTCTGTTGTGTCTTTCTGTGTATGCCTGGATCATTTAATAGACAGCTGCAACCTGTATATGACGGGAGAAGGTACATTACATCAAAAGATTCAGGTCCTTGCTGTACAGTGAGTTTTAATCAATGAATTGTTTTCCCTCCCAAATATTGCATCCTCCTAACCACTCATCTTTATAGGGCAAAATTAGCGTTAAATGGTGAGTGAAGAGGACTCTCTGAGCTACACCTTTCACCAGTCATTCATCTTGAACTGATGGTCCCTGAGCTCAGTTTAAGAGGTTGAAATAAGCAGATTTTTAATCAGTGTAGGACATATGAAATCAAAAAAGATCATCAGCTTTTTCTCCTCCATTCACAGCTAGCCTGCCCCCAGAGTACACAATTCTCCCTGAAGAGCAGTCATGCTGTAAAGATGTGTGTGGCTCGGTGATGCTAAAGTGGCCACATGCAGAGCTCTGACACCGAGCCTCTTAAGACCCATGTTCACGCCCTCTCACTGTGATTTGGCTTGTTCATGACACGTGACAACATTATGATTATGATGACTTGTGGGAGCCTCAGTCTTCTACAGCCCTTTTAGAATGCTTTATAAAAACCACGGGGATCCCATCATATTCTAACCTGTTAGCACTTCCGTTCCTATTACCCATCATATCCCACCGTCAATTCTCATGTATGCAGGTACCTCTGAGAAACTAAGGAATGATAAAAATGACAGCCCCTTCCATTGCAAACCTGTGTTTATTGTCAAGAGGCACTTATTGGTCAATTAAGAACCCAGTGGTAGAATCAAATGTCCAAATGTAAAACAAAATACAAAACTTGTGTGTGTGTGTGTGTGTGTGTGTGTGTGTGTGTGTATTAGTGAGGAAAAGCCTATATTTGGAGGTGTGATTCTTAGATTCTAGGTTCTTTCCTGGCCGCCCCATATGCACCCACCCCACAAAAGAACAAACAACAAAATCCAGGACATCTTAGCGCACATTTCAATTTGCTACAGGCCTTTTATATGTCTACTTTTCTCACATATTAAAAAAATTTTATGAATAAGCTAAGTTATATTTTAAATTTTGTTTTTACACTGAAAATAGTGTTTGTGAAAAATACTAATAAATTGGTATATTTCATTTTAAAAAGATTCTTGACTCCTCCTCCCTTTTGACTTCCTCGGATGAGACTTCCTCATGAGACTCATGGATTTGCCTTAAGGCAGGCGGATCTAGTTGCCCAGGACTCGTTCCATCCATGGGCAGCCTTGCCCATGCAGCTGTGCCCACAGTGGTTGGGGTGGCTTGTCTGGTGTTGGCCACTGGCCTCATCCTTTTCCGTCTGCCACATAAAGAACGTTGCAGGTGGGGACGGGGCTGGCAGCGCCTGTGTGTGTCTCAGTCTGTGAATCAGCGTGGCTCTGGTTCTGTTCCCAATTCAAATATGGGATGTCTCTTGAAAAATTGTCCCTCCTTCTTCTCTTCATTAGTGAGGTCATAGAGAGTTGATCTGTGTACAGTTTGTGCAGGTGGCTTTTAGTATATTTCAGCCTCAAAAAACAAATAGGTCTTCCCTCTGCCCTGGGGCAGGAATGGGGGTCCTCAACGAAGGAACTTGGGCAGCTCTAAGTAAGGAAGGAGCTGTGCCTTGGGAGAGCTATTGATTTGCTAACTTGGGTCATGTCCCCTCCCTTTCCTGGGCCCATTTCCTTGTCTCTGAAGTGAGTGTGTTGGGCTGGAAGACCCCTCATTCCCTAGTTCTGAGAACATGAATAAACTACAGTCCTTGATGAGTGCATGGCTGATTGGATTTGTGTGTAACAGATAGATGGTGATGGCCACTGGAGCCACATAGGGTGGGGAGTGCCACTGTCACTCACACGCCTTCCCCTTTCTCTCTCGTGCTAGTATAATGCCGACAAAGCCATCGTGGACAGTGGCACCACGCTGCTGCGCCTGCCCCAGAAGGTGTTCAATGCAGTGGTGGAGGCTGTGGCCCGCGCATCTCTGGTGAGTCCTCGGGACACTCGCGGGTCCCCGAGTCTCGGGGTTACGATCACCTGCTGAGGAGCAGCACTGTGTGTTCTGAGCATCTCTGAACTATTGCGCCATGCATTTCAAATTTTCATATGTTGTATTTGTACATTTTATATGGAATATAGGTGCAATATGTAGATATATTTTATATGTATTTCAAATCTGTATTCTGAAGGATTTTGTTTCAGCTGTTACTTGTTAATTTCACAATCCTCTTTGATGTTAGCAAATGGTACCTTCACGAACCTCAGAGGACTTGGATCTGAATGTACAGTGCCCTCTAGTATTTCACATAATAGTTCAGTTGGTGTAGTATTTTTTTTAATCTGTGAAAAATAACACTTGGTAATATAACTATATTAGAATAAACAATAAATCAAGAATATATTTATAGACTTTAAAACAAAACACATGAACCAAAAATTTTACTCCTTTTTGGCCTTCATCCCTGCACTGGTATCTTAACTTCTGTTTCTGTAAAAGAGTATCATTTTTTCACAGAAGATAAAGGTCTGTCAGCCAGTCCAATAATTACTTTATGGCCGTGCCCTGAAATACAGTTGAAATTATGATTGTAGCCAACATGTCTTTATGTGACCTGGCTGATGATATTCCTGGCATGACCCGTGACTTTCCAGTCAGTTCAGGGCAATAAACATTGGCTACGGCACAGCTTTGGGGATGAAATAGAATTAAATTTATTCTAGTTTTTGTCACTTTTAGCCAGATGCCTGAGGAGGGGTTTTGTGCCCCCGGGGAGCCTCCGTACTCTCAACTGAGGGGTGGTTGTGAGGTCGGGGTCAAACGCTTGGTGTTTAGTAGACACTCGGAGCTTCCATTTAACGTCCAGCCACAGCACTGCTGCTATTTGTATAGATGCGAGATGAACGTTACTTTTGGCTTCCTGCATGTTCTCATAGCATCTGCCCACTCATCCTTGTGAGATTGTCAGAGGGGGTTTCCTGCACGCAGCCTGTGCTGTGGCCCCGGCGTGGGGCTGATTGTCCTACTCCTGTGCTGTGATGGCCGATAGGAGCTCATGCAGTGGATACCGCTCATAGCAGAAACGTGACAGGCAGGAGACGGCTTTGGGTTGTCCTGAACCCAAACTTCAAGCGCCTGTAACTGCTGCGGGAAGAGCGGCACGTGGATGAAACAGACACAGAGGGAAATAAGCAGGAAAGGTTGTGGGCCCTTTTTGAAGCAGCGGGACTCAAGGCAGCCAGCCGCCTGGCGCAGCTGCCATTGACGCCGCAGCGAGCCTCCATCTTTCCCACTATCTACTGAATCAGAGAAAGTGGCAGGTAACATTTTTAGTGCCTTAAATTTAGAACGCGTGCTGAAAATCAGACCATACTTAAAATAGGGAGTGATATCCTCATTTGTTAAATAGTAAAAATGCCCTCAGCAGGATTAATGTATCTTCCAACTTAATATCCTGAATGGAAAAGTCTGACCAGCATCCCAAAGACATGTTTGAAGCACAGTGTGAAAATCCAGCAAGCTCACGCCTGTAATCCTAGCACTTTGGGAGGCCGAGGTAGGTGGATCACCTGAGGTCAGGAGTTCAAAACCAGCCTGGCCATCATGGTGAAACCCCATCTTTGCAAAAAAAAAAAAAGAGAAAATCCAGCAAGCTGTGGACTGGCTGGGCCCCTGTGCTGTGAGACGCAGGACGGCAGGGTTGCGCGGGGCTGGCATTCCCGTGTTCATCGTGGCCTGTGCTGAGCCCTGCCTGACTTTGCAAGGAAACCACAAGGTAGAAAGAATGAGATCACAACATTTGTTTGCCTTGTCTAAAATGATCCTCTGATTTCGTCCAGTGCCTGCGTCAGGAGGAGAAAGCCGGGGAGCCTGCTTGTCTCGGGCAGGGAAAGCATTACAAGGGCGCATTGTGTCTCTGTCTTACTGTCTCTGGACCAAGGTTGTGTTTGCTTTTCTTATCTACCAGGTCCCGGTAAGCCGACCTCGTTGGCTAGGGTTTCCTCTGGTTAAGGAGAGGGCTGGCTTCCAAGAGCTAAAGACAATACAAACGCTGGGCTGTTGTTCAGATGGGATTCTAGACAGTAAGGGCTTGGAGTTCTGTGTTTACAAGTGAACCTGGAGGGGAGTATTGTTCGAGGTGCGGCTCACGCAGAGGCACGGGGACCTGGGCTCATTCGACCCTGCCACGGCACCCATGTGGATCAGTCCTAGCGCTTCTCCAGGAGGAAATCCAGATGCAAAATGACACCCACTTTAAGATGATTTCTAACTTTAAAACTCAGTGATCTGAGGGTCGAAACTGGCCAAGGACACATAGCTTCACCTCCTGGGAGGCTGCCAGACCATGGCTCTGGGGACAATAAGTCCCACATCCAAATCTGAGGCAAGCTACCCAGGCCAGTTACTCGGCTCCTCAGGGTCTCATTGTCACCTGCCATTGGAGCTGGACATGGCGCTGTCGTCTGAGCTCTGTGCCCCACTGCCGGCCTGGCCACTAAAGCTCTTCACCAAATCCGGCAAAATGACCGTCGTGCCTCCTATGAGCTTGTCTGAGAAGGGGCTTTCCCTGTGACGGACATCTCCAGTCAACTTCGATGTTTTTACAAAGCCAAGGTCTATCAATGCCAGCATTAGAAACTTCACAAATCAATCACAGATGGTCTGCATGGAGAACACTGGATGGATGAACCAACCACAGGGTGCTTTCTCCCCAGCTGCATGCCCTGGCAAGGAGGCCAGGCCACAGACCTCTGTCCTGAGAAGACATGAACTCTAGTGCAGGAGAGACAACTGTATCACACCAATCAGTGTGAATTGTGAACTGCCACAAGGAGAAAGGCCAGGAAAGAGAGGGGCACGGTGGTGTTCTAGTGTTACAAGGGGAAGCCAGTGAGGGCTTCCTGGAGGAGGTGGCATCTGAGCTGAGATCTGGAGGAGGAGAAAAATGTCCCAAAACAGCAGAGAGCCCAGGCTCTGCACCGGGAGGCAACTTGTTGGGCTCATGGAATTCAGAGGACAGGTGATAAGCAGAAGGGCCTTGAAGGCCAAAATTAGGACTTCTCCCTTCTAAAAGGCCTCTGTGCTCTGCTGTGTGACCTTAGGCAAGTTACTTCACCTCTCTGTGCTTTGCTTGCCTCATCTGTAAAGCAGCGAGGATAATGCATTACACTGGCTGAGAATTGAAGTAATTATTGCTGCAAAGGGCTTCTAAGGGTGCCTAATACTAGTAGGTACTCCTGTGTCTTGACCATTTCAATCATTATTATTTTGTCATCACTGTCACTCTTCCAGGGGACTAATGTCCCTGCTGTTCTGTCCAAATTAAACATTGTTTATCCCTGTGGGCATCTGGCGAGGTGGCTAGGAGAGCCCGGAGCTATTTCCTGTTGACGTGCCAGACTAGTCGTGGTTTCTCATGTGATCTTGTTTTGTCTAGATTCCAGAATTCTCTGATGGTTTCTGGACTGGGTCCCAGCTGGCTTGCTGGACGAATTCGGAAACACCTTGGTCTTACTTCCCTAAAATCTCCATCTACCTGAGAGACGAGAACTCCAGCAGGTCATTCCGTATCACGATCCTGCCTCAGGTATGAACTTGGATTTGTGCTTTGCTCTTTTTAGCGAGCAAAAGTGAAAGCGCTCCATGCATGACACGTGTATGAGATGTCACACCTGCATTAGCTATCGTCACCACCATGATGCTGCAAAAGGGAGCCGCACTTATTACCGCCCCTGAGTCCAGGCAGGGCAGCGGCCCTCAGCCGGGCTCACTCACGGGTCTGCTCAGCTGGTGGTTGGCCAGACCCTGGTTGGCCTCCACCCAGGCTGGTGTAGGACGGCCTCACTTACATATCTGGTGGCAAGGTAGTGGAGGAATGGAGCCATGCATCTCTCTCCATCCGGCGGCTGAGTCACACATGGTAACAGGGACCTGAGAGAGAGAAAGGACCTGACATGCAGGGGCTCCCCCAGTGTCAGCCTAGAACTGGCCCCTGCCTCTTCCGGGGTGCTGCTGCCCACACAAGCCCAAGGCCAGCCCAGATTCCAGGGATGGGGGAATAGACGCCCCTCACGCTGGGAGGAGCCACAGAGCCACGTTGGCAAGGGTGTGGCTACAAGGGAAAGGGAAGAGACCTAGAGACACTTCTGTCACAGCTACCATATCACCATCATACTAGGTATAAAGGAGAAAACTGGGCCGGGCGCGGTGGCTCATACCTGTAATCCCAGCACTTTGGGAGGCCAGGGCGGGTAGATCACCCGAGGTCAGAAGTTTGAGACCAGCCTGGCCAACATGTTGAAACCCCATCTCTACTAAAAATACAAAAATGAGCTGGATGTGATGGCGCATGCCTATAATCCCACCTATTTGGGAGGCTGAGGCAGGAGAATGGCTTGAACCTGGTAGGTGGAGGTGGCGGTGAGCTGAGATCGCACCACTGCACTCCAGCCTGGGCGACAGAGTGAGACTCCGTCTCAAAAAAAACAAACAAAAAATACTGGATTGTCCAATTTGAAGAGATCGTTGTTTTTTTCCTCCCCATACTCCCAGTACCCACTGACTCCCTCTTTATCCTGTATGTCTAATGAAATGGACCATGTCTGTCTTCCTCAGTCCCATTTCTCACCACTTCCTTCTCCCCTCCGTTCCTGAGCCCTCGCCCTGTGGCTCTCACCAGCACTTCTGTCACCTGCAGAGCGCTGCCATGCCCCCAAGCCCCCACACTCTCTTCTTTTTGAAACTGTTGTCAGATTGCTCTTCCTAGACCACCGCCTTCACCTGAGCCTCCCCTGCTGTGAGCAAGCAGTCCATCCCCACGATGTAAATGCCCAGCGCTTCTGGCATAGCTGTCCATGGACTCCCACCAGACCCCCCCCTTCCAGTTCCTCAGCATTCCACTGCACCCCGACCCTCTGCTGCGTGGCCACTGACCCTCAGGGCCTCTCGCCTGCAACTGCCCCCCACCCCTTGTTCCGCCAACCCCTCTGCCTGAAATACCACCCCCCTTACTCCGCCTGTACATCCAGATTCTTCCCATCCTTTAAGACTCAACTCAAACAACCCAGCTTTTGTTGAAACTATGATGAGCAGAATAACCCATTTGTGAGGTTGCACCTCCCACTCAGCACGCATATTTTCTGTTCTGCTCATCTGGCACGGAATCATATCTTTAGGGTACGTTGTATGCTGTTGCCTTTTTCATTTGACTTCTATTTTCTTCTATTTCATTTTCTATTAATTATAAATTCCTCGAAGATGAGAGCTGTGAGTGTAAAAGATCATCCTTCCCTCCCCAACGCCACCAGGCAGTGGAGGGAAAGCACATCGTAACTGTTTGTGGAATGGACCCATCGTGGGTCTTTGTTGTAATTTGATGAATTTGGGATAAAGGGGATTGGACAAGGAAGGAGGAGTAATATCAGAAGAGAACTAGAAAATGCTACTGCTGCCTCTTCCTCATTTTCAGCCTTACGTTGTGGGGATGTGTGTCCCAGAAAAGGAGAGACCTGGGGGAAAGGATTGAAAGCTTCAGGAGAAATTCAGGCCAACTGGAGACACCCGCTCTCACGAGAGGCTTGTGTTACACGCTCAGCACTGCCCTTCCCTCACGTTGTGACTTTGAGCAAAGTATTTAGCGCTGTCTGTGTCTCTTTAACTACAAAGAAGAAACAATAATACCTATCAAAGACATTTTCAGAAGAATGCAGTATCCCTGGATGAATGGCACTGCCCTGAGTGATGTTACAATACTGTGTTTTCAGTATCTTTAAAATCGTGTGCTCTTGATGATTACATTTTGGCCAGTAGAACAGTAGAATGCGGACATTATTTCATCAGCGTGGTGTGTAATAATGTCAGAACCCAGCTTGAGGGTGCAGGGGTGCACTGCTGAATAAATGTCAGGCACGAAGGACTCATAAGAAGCAGGAGGAGAAGGCAGGCATTTGGGGGAACCTCTTAGTCCAGGCAGGTCAGAGCCATGAAGACTTGGGCTCCTCAGTAGCTTTTAGGACGCAGCACTGGGCAAGCTCAGAAGCAGAATGAGAGAGGTTTGGGAGCATTTCATGTCGTTTGCACATCTCTGCATACGAATTCATTATTGCTTTCACTTACAATGCTAGATATTTTTTGGTTGACTCTGACATGTTCACATTTTTGATTTTTAAAAATCCAATTTGCCTGTTGTTTTCCTGATTTCTTACCCAGTGTCACCTTCCACTTGCTTTCCATTCCCTTGCTGGGAGGGGACTCCGGTAGGAAGCTGGGAAAGGTCACCTGGTGAGACCCCACACGCTCCACGTTCCCAGCAGAAAGGCCCTGCCCAGCGGCCTTTCTAGCACCGAGGGAAACCGCCAGGAGTCCTTGCCCCCACCTGGGACCTCTCAGACATGAACGCTAATAGGTGGGCAAACAATCACTCCTGCAGAAAAGAGTCAAGTCAAAAGCAATTACTTTAAACTTTGCCTACACCCAGCACTGTTTTCCAAAAGCCCGTGGGCTGAATCCTACGTGACCTATTGAAAAGCGGCAGCTGCCTGCCCACTTGGAGGGGAGCTCCAAGGTTTCTTCCCAGCTTCTGCATTGTCCCTCCTTGGCCTGCTCTTCCGAGTGGTCACGTGGCAGCCCCTCCCTGCTGGTGTCCTCTCAGTCTTTTCTGCTCCCTCGGAAATTACCCCCTTGCCATCCCTCAGACCCTCTACAGCCAGAAGGCCCAGGGCTCTGTGTATTAGTGTGTCCACCTTCTTCCTCCGAGTCGTTCTTCCTGCCTCTGCTCTTTGAGGCGGACCATTACTCACAGGAAGGTTCGTTTTCTTACCATTTTGCAGTGTCGCTTTTCTCCAAACAGGTATTTTGTCATACTCAGCCGCAGTATTCTCTAATTGCCAGCATTTCAATTGTTTGCTATTCAAAAGCCAAGAAATTGTTACTGCTGATAGGATCGTGATTTGCTCACTGATTGTGTTAAGGTTTGACCCATTTCCCTGCATACTGTTGGCTCCAGGGATCTCAAGGGCCGACTTGAGTTTGGTTAACACTGCGCAGCACCTGTGGGAACCGACCCTCTCCCAGGGGAGAACTTATGATCCACTGATGCTGTCTTCCTCTTTTCACTGAGGAAATTGTCCTGCCTCCCTCAGACTGCCTACTTTTAAAATTCTCTCTGCCCGAGAGGGAGGTGCATGATGGGCTCTAGGACAACTAGGAGCCATTGCAGTGGATCCCGAGGGACGAGAACAGTGAGGACTTGGCCTGGGTGGGGCGAGGGAGGGATTCAATTCTGCTTCAGTTTCACGGGAAGGCTCGCAGGGGTCTGGTTACCATCTCCATGCAGGGTAAGAGAGAAAAGGACTGGCTCGGAGCTTCAGGGCCTCAGTAACTGGGTGAACTGTGAATCTACTGAGACAGAGAACAGTGGGAGAAGGCTGATTTAGGGGGGAATAGCCAGCATTCAGGCTGTTACCGGTTATACGGGAGAGGCTGACAGAGGTGGACAGGCTGGTGGACATTGTGTGGCAATGGTGGCCCAGGTCTGGGCTGGACAGGAGGAGGTGGGAGTCTCAGGTGAGACCACGGGGTGATCTAGGGCCATGGGGTGGGGCCAGATGGGTCACCCAAGGAGGGAAGATTGAGAGGAGGCCAGAGTCTAAGAGTGCTCTGATGCTTACAGGCAAGGATGGTGAAGGAAATCCAATACAGGTGCCTGAGAAGGAGTGGCCTGGGAGTTAGAAAGAAGAGCATGGCCCTCTTAGAGCCCAAGTGAAGAAAGCTTCCATGCAGAGGGAGTGATAAGTGGGCACCAGTACCCATACGAGGGGTCTGTGTGGGCACTTCCCACCCTGTGGTCTCTGCCTGGTTCCCCCTAGATTGGGAGCCTTGAGGGAACAGGGACTGTGTGGCATTCATCATTGTAGTCCTGGTACAGAGGGCAGCTTTGGAGCCCTGTGAAGTCCTCAGCGGGTAACTGCTGGGCAGATGGCCAGACGGAGGTGAGGACTAAACTCTTTTTTTTTAATTCTCTTGACTAAATTCCTACCTAAGGGGCCTGGGGAGTCTGCCCTACAAACTGTAAAATCTCACCAGAGGGGTTTTATTTAACCCTGTGTTGCATGCCCTGCTTTCCAGCCTGGCCCTGGCATAATATCACATAACAAATACGGAAAGAAATTAAAATATTTTAACCCCAAATATACTTCCTTTTCATATCTTGAAATTGCCCTGCAGAGTTGTCTCTTGTGAGAAAAAAAAATCTACTTTCTGTAAAAAACCCCTTTTCCCCTATTTTTTATTCTTGATAATTAACTAAGAGTCAGGGACCCTTTTATGCCCCTTAAGAAACATTTCACAACCTCTTCTCTTCATGCCTGCTAGCTAAAAGCTTCCTCTGCACAATAAAACTTTGATATTCACAATCCTTTCTCTTAATCCAAACATTTTCTTTCTATTAATCCCAGGTTAGATAAACGTAACCAATTATAAACCAGAACATTTTAAAATTTACCTCTAGCCTGGAAGCCCCACTTTGACTTGTCCTGCCTTTCTGAACCAAACCAATGTATATCTTAAAAGTATTTGATTGATGTCTCATGTTTCCCAAAATTGCGTAAAACCAGGCTATGCCCTAACCACCTCAGGCACATGTTCTCAGGACCTCCTGAGGGCTGTTTCATGCGCCATGATCATTCATATTTGGCTCAGAATAAATCCCTTCAAAATTATAGAGTTTGACTCTTGTCTGCAGACAGCTGGATGGACATCTGGGTGGATGTAACTCCAGGTGGTGGATACGGATCATCTGCTCTGTCCTGATCAATAATACTGATCACCATACTTTTGATCTTCTCTCCTTCTGGAGGGCAGGGATGAGATCATCTTTCTTTCCCTGCAACTCCCCCAGCACCTGGGAGGGTCCCGAGCATGCATGTGACCTCAGCAGTTTTGTGATGTTGCCTGATTTGTACTTTCTCTTGTTTGTTTGCTCTCTCCTCTCTGACAAACAGCTTTACATTCAGCCCATGATGGGGGCTGGCCTGAATTATGAATGTTACCGATTCGGCATCTCCCCTTCCACAAACGCACTGGTGATCGGAGCCACAGTGATGGAGGGCTTCTACGTCGTCTTCGACAGAGCCCGGAAGAGGGTGGGCTTTGCAGCGAGCCCCTGTGCAGGTGAGCAATTCTAACACCGAATGGGGATCCCCGACAAGAGTCCCTTATGTAAATGTGCTGACTTGGAAGCCATTCTTGATGGCACATCAATTACCATTGAATTGTTTCCCTCCTTCCTATCACCAGGGATCAAAATCTCAGTAAAATGGGTCATGGGGTGGCTGAGATAATTAAATGACATCATCCATGTAAAACTTCTAGTCCAGGGGTTGGCACTTGTAAAATGCTTTCTGAGTGTTAGTCCTGATAGTCAAGGAGTAAAAATATGCTGTGGAGCCTTGGAGTTGCATTACAGTTTTTTGACAGTTAAAGCAATATGAGTAAGGAAGAAGTTTCACATTTAAGCTGTGTACATTTATTTTTCCTTAAAGCTGTCCTCATTTTGAAATAGGGAACGCCTATTATTGCCATTTCTTGAAATCCTAACATAATAAGACCAAGGAGCGCCTGTTTCTCATGGGGTTCCTTTGAAAGACGTGAGGGCGGCCAGCAGCATGACTCTGCAGTCTAGCTGAAGGGTTGGCAGGTCTTCAGAGAATCCAGGAGAGCACAAGAAAGTCAAGAGGATGGTTAAACCCCATAAGCTTGGAAATGTCTTCAGATTTCACAGTTTGCTTGAAATGGAGTGCTTACACAGCACATGGTTTAATAGGAGGATTAGGTATTTCTGACTGAGAGTCCAGCCTGCAAGGCAGAGGCAAATCACAGAAGTGGGCATGAGATTGAATTGCCGGAGACAAGTGGAAGAAGAGCCTGAATCAGAGAAATGGCCAGGAGAGCTGTAGTCTTTCAAAATAAGATGTCAAGGGACTGAAAACAAAATTGGTGCATTAGATTTGAAGTCAGGAACAGAATGAAATTCCAAAGTCGTGCTGGTGATATGTGAAAGGAGAGAAAAATTAAGTGTGAGGTCAAAAAAGAATTGATGACAAGGAGGTGAAATAGAAGGAAATTTGGGGATTGATAATGAAATATAAGGTCATGATGTGGCTGAAGGAAAGGGGATGTGTAGGAATTTGATGGATGTGAGACACTGTTGAAGGGCAGGTGAGAGTCCTGGGCCCGCCATCCTAGGAGCCTCAACTCAGACCTTCACTCTGATCTGAACCCAGATGAAGAGTTGCCAGGATGAGGTGTCTGGCCAGAATGCCAGGTAATCACAGCTGGATTATTCCAGGAGGGAGAGATTTCAGCTACTATTTTTTAATACCTAAAACATGGTCTTAAAACCGGACTCCTGGTAAGTAAAGCAGATGAGGGGTGCTTCATTAGCTGCCTTAGCAGAGTGGCATGTCAGAAAAGTAAAGTAACAATTTAGAGAGCAGAAACGTTAAAAGGAAAGATTGCATCTGGACTGTTAGGCCAATTCATATCCCATATGAATAAAATCATTCAACCCAGTGCACATATATGATACATCGTGACGTGTCTGCGTGAATATCTGTGCGGAAGTATTTTCGCTTTGCTCTTGTGAGCAGACATGGAACCCTTGCATTGTCATGTTTCCGTCTTTGCCATGAGTAAATGTTTACCTTTTGCGTGTGCAATAACTCTTTCAGCCTATTCAGTTATCGTTGTGTGAGAACTTTCTTTGTAGCAGGAAGTGGGACTGAAATATCACTGAATTTCCTGTGACTATTTGACTTCTTTTTAACCAGGGGAATCTAAGAACTTAAGCAATTTTACCCACAGTTTCCGTTCTCTTGTTAAATAGAGAACGTTCTCTTGTTAAGTAGAGGCCATTATGGCAACAGCTGTTAGAGTCCACTGAATACGGCAGAGTCTAATAACCATTTGTTTTTAAGTGAATTACTGTTGGAAATGGTGTAATATTAGGCATCCCTAGACAGGGCAACTTTTTGTCTCCGAATTTCACTGTGAATTATTTGCTAGGTGCTCTTCTATACATTTTTTTGTTGTTACTTTTTAAAAAATTTATTTAAGGTTTTGGTACTTAAACGTTTGATTTACCAGCTGGGGGAAAATATGCTGATCTATGTCTCCTCTTCCTTGTGGATTGTTTAGCCATTAAAGTAATTACTTTCCTCAGGGCTGCAATTAAAGACCCAGAGAGTGCTTGATAGAACCCTAATAAATGGAATAGCTATGCTGCCTTTAAAATATATATACGTGTGTGTGTGTGTGTGTGTGTGTTTATTTTTTCATTATAAAATGTTTAACAAAAAAATAACTTTAAGTTACAGAAAATCATGTACTGTGTGCGCATTGACGAAATATCTAGATTTAACATTTTGTCATATTTTCTTTAAAAAATTGTCATTGAATGAGAAAACAAGTGTAACTAAAGTCCCACCCCACCCACCGCCTTCCCCAGCATTACTCATTATCCTGAAATTAATGTATATTCCTATCTAAATTGCTATACATTTATAATTTTACTAGATGGGTGTGAGCACCTTCTAGTAATTATCTGTTGTTATGTAACAACTTGCCCCCAAATGTCACAACTCTCTATCACCTTCTGCAGTTTGTTTGTTTCTTTTTCTTCCTTCTTCCTTTCTTTCGGTTGATTGATTGATTGATTGATTGAGACAGGGTCTTGCTCTGTCACTCAGGCTAGAGTAGAGTACAGTGGCTTGGTCAGGGCTCACTTCAGACGATCCTGGTTTAGATGATCCTCCAACCTCAACCTCCTGAGTAGCTGGGACTACAGGTGTGCAAGACTGCCCCAGATAATTGTTTGATATTTTGCATAGAGGGAGTTTTGCCGTGTTGCCTAGGCTGGTCTCCAACTCCCTGGCTCAAGTGCTCAACCCCCTGTGGCCTCTCAAAGTGCTAGGATTACAAGGATATGCCATCACACCCAGCCTGGCTTTTGTTTTATTTTGTTTTGTTAAGAGACAGGGTCTCGCCCTGTTACCCAGGCTGGAGTGCAGTGGCATGATCTTGGCTCAGTGCAGCCTTCACCTCCTGAGCTCAAGCGATCCTCCCACCTCAGCCTGCCAAGTACCTGGGACTACAAACATGTGCCACCATGCCCAGAACATTTGTGATATTTTCTGCAGAGATGGGTTTTCACCATGTTGCCCAGGCTGGTCTTGAACCCCTGGGCTCAACTGATCCTCCCACCTTGGCATCCCAAAGTGCTAGGATTACAGGTGTGAGCCACCATGCCTGGCCATCTCGTGTAGTTTCTGAGGGCCAGGAATCGAGGTGGGTCTTACCCTGGTGTCTCTGGCCCAGCATTGCTCATGAGGCTGCAGCTATCTGAAGTCCTTTGTAGGAACTGGTTCCAAGCTCACTCTCATGGTGGCAGGAGCCCCGCTTCCCTTACCATTTGGACCTCACCCCAGGACTACCTGATGTCCTCTGGTCAGTGCTGAGCGAGTGATCCAAGAGAACACGTCAGAGCACCCAGGACAGATGCCCCAGTTTTCATCACCTAATCTTGGAAGCGGCCCGTTCTTACTTCTACCCCACTCTGCCGGTCGCACAGAATGACCCCGATATGATGTGGGAAGGGACGACGCAGGTAAATGCCAGGAATCAGGGGCTGGTCATTAGCAGTTACCTTGGAAGGATCCTACCATATACTTATCACAAAACCTAGGTTGGTTAATTTGTTTGGTTATTTTATTTTTAAATCTGCAGGAATGCTGTGTGTATCCTTGGTAGTGTGTAACCTTGGTCAACTCGACTTTATTGTTCAACATTACATTTCATAGATTTTCCATACTGATATGAGTACTAGGTCATTTGTTTTGACTGCATAGTATCTCACCTTATGAATGTATCTACCCATTTTTATCTTAACATTTGGGTTATTTCTGTATTGGCAATTATAAACAGTACTGCAGTGAACGTCTTTGTGCAGGTGAATGACATCTTCTAGAAATGGAATTTCTAAATGATTTAATATGCAGCTCTTCAGTGTTATTGGCTAAGGTTAAAATTGTCTTTATAGTAGCTGGGACATCAGCATTATATGAGAATTTCCATTCCCTAAAAGCATTACTGTCTTTGTTTTGTCTTTGTGTTTTGCTAATCCATGTATGTGAAGTAATGTCACATTTTAGTTGACGACTTTCAAGTTTACACAACTTTGGATATGTTTTTGGGATGTTTGAGCTTCTTCTCTGAGGGTAAATTTTTCTATTAATATCATATGCACATTTTTCTACCCATCTTTTTTATTGATAGACATGAGCTCCTTATATTTCTGAGATGTTATTTTTTCTGGGTTATACCATCTAATCTCCTTGACTTTTCTTTCTACTTTGATTTGGCACCTTTTATTCACATATATATCTTTAATTTAGTGAAATCAAGTTTACCAGTATTTCTCCCATGAATTATTCCCTGTGCCTTATTTAAGAAATACTTCCTTAATCCAAGAAAATAGCGATAACTTTTCTTCTAAAGATACTGTATACTTTTTTCTTATTTTCTTCCAAAAAGTGAATTAGGAAATTAATTTTTATAAGGACATTCCATTTTCTCAGCATCCTTAATGGATATATGTTTTCTCCTCCGATTTTTCCAGTATTTTATTATGAAAATATGTCTACAGAAGAGACTAAAAATAATACAATGACATTCTGCATACCAACCATCTAGATATAGTAATTTTTAACATTTTGCCATATACCAGTATGTGTGTATAGGTGACTATGTAGTTTTTGCTGAACCATTTGCAAATAAATTACAGATATCATGACTTTCACCCCTAAAAAATTTTATTATGCATCTTAAAAATATGGACATTCTCCTATATAAACACAATACCATAATCACACCTAAAAAAATTAATAATATTTGCTAAGTAGCATGACTATGTAGGCCACATGCAGATTTCCCCAGGTGTCCCCGAAATGTTTTCATTAGCTGTTTTGCTGTTTTGTTTCAGAAGGCCATTTCTTTTGTAGAATGTATCATATTTAGTTTTATCTGTTTCCTAATGAGATCATATAATGCATTGATTTTACCTCATATTTCCTTGAACTTAAGCCTAGAGGCTTAATCAGACTTGAGGTAATTTTTTTTTGCAAGATATCTAATAAATTTTAATAGCATCTTTGTCATGTACCAAGTCCCCATTTATACCTGAGCCTATTTCTGAGCATTCTGTTCCATTCCACGGGTCAAGTTGCCTACCCTTGGGCTAAGCCATCTAGTTTTAATTTTTTTTGGTTATGGAACAATATCTGGCAGGGACTTGACTCTTCTTCTTCTTCTTTGCAGTTCTCTTGACTACTTTTGCCCTTTTATTCAGCTTGTTGAGATCCCTGAAAAACCCTATTGGGATTTCTATTAGAACTGCATTGAACTTGCAGAATTAACTTGAGAAGAAACCAAATCTTTACCACATCAAGTTTTCCCCCACGAATGTGCCAGATCTTTTCATTTGTTTAGGTCTTCTTTCATGTCCTACTGTGGTTTTTTTGTAATTTTGTCCAAAAAGATTTTACACAAATACTTATTCCTATGTATACCTCTTAGTTCTTACCATAAAAAATGAGATGATTTTGCACTGCGTTTTCTGGTGGGTTGTTTGGAATACGGATGTGCAACTTTTATATATTAACCTTCTATCCAGCCACATTGCTAAGTTCTCCTTTTTAAAAACAGTTTCTAGAGTTACTTAGACTTTCTATTAAAACAGCCGTATAATCTGAAAATAATATATTTTAAATCATTTCTGATCTTTATATCCTTTTATTTATATTTTTGTGATGACCTCTGAGACAATATTGAATACAAATGGTTACAATGGACATTTTTGTCTTTTTTCTTATTTTAAAGGAAATATTTCTCATTTTGCACCAGGGAGCATTATGCATAAGATAGATTTGTGGAATTGCCTTCTTAATTCTAAATTTAAGGATTTCCAGTTTCTGAAAGTATTCAGTATGAATGGAAATGCTTTTTGACAATTTCCACATTAAACACATGCCTGCTCTATAATCAACATTCAACGTTAAGTATATGCCTACTCTATAACCCAGCCGTTGTCACTCTTAGGTGTATGCAAAGTATGTAAGTGTATGTAATGAATGAAATGAGTATGTATGTATGAAATGAGTATGTAAGTGTATTGAGACTTAACCAGAAGGTTCATAGCAGCTTTACACATAAAATAACTAAATAATACATACTTTAGTAGTTACATAAATACACAAAACATCCCAAAAGCCAACCAAAGGAAAAGAGTTTAAACAATTGTTTACTTGCCATTCAGTGGAACAACACACAGCAATTTTCTTTCTGTTGAAGAATGCACTTTTGGACATCTTTTAAAAAAGACTATGAAAGGTAAATTTTATTTTGCCTCAGTTCCGAATCACAATTTAGCTATAAATGGAATTCTAGATTGCTCGTGTTACATTAGTGTTTTGAAGTTTCAGTTTCATTGTCTTCAGGCTATGATGATGCTGAAGAAAAGACCCTAGTTGGTCTGAATTGTTGTACTTTTAAGGGTAATCTGTTGCCTTTCCTTAGTTTCCAATAAGACTGCTTTTATTTTAAATTTCTAGTGTTCTGAATAGTGTTGTGAAGTTTCACTATGATGTGTCTAGATATAGGGTGGTTTCCCATCATGCTACACCCTTTATGCTCTCTGAATCTGACAACTCATGTCTTTTGTCATCAATCTTAGAGAATGCTCAGCTGTTACCTCTTCTACTGCTGCTTCATACACATTCTCTCTAGTCTCTTCTTCTGGATCTCTCATTTCAAGTAATGAGATTTCTCATTATTTATTCCGGTCCCTTGACCGTTCTTGTTCATGTTTTCCTCTCTATCTTTCTTTGCTGCATTCTGTGTAATTTCTTCAGATATATCTTATATTGGCCTAATTCTCTGTTCAGGTGTGTTCAATCTACTGTTTAACCTATTCAGTGAGGTTTTTTTATTTCTTTTTTTGTGCTTTTATTATTTTTATTATGTTTTGATTCCTTAATTGTCTTTGGTCTGGGAGGTCTTTTTATTTGAGTTTTTCATTTCAATGACTATATTTTTTATTTCTAGAAATTATAGCTTATACTTTTCCAAATATACCATTGCAGGGCACAGTGGCTCACACCTGTAGTCCCAAAACTTTAGGAGGCTGAGGCAGGAGGATTACTTGAGTCCAGAAGTTCAAGACCAGCCTGGGCAACTGTATTATTTCATTCCCAGGCAGCTATAAAGACATACCTGGGATTGGGTAATTGATTAAGAAAAGAGTTTTAATTGGCTCATGGCTCTACAGGCTGTACAGACTTCTGCTTCTTGGGAGGCTTCAGGAAACTTACAATTGTGGCAGAAGATGAAGGGAAAGCAGGCATGGTCTTCACATGGCCAGAGAGAAAGAGAGAGAGAGAGAGAGAGAGAGAGCGAGTGCAGATGCTCCGCACTTTCAGACAATTATATCTTGTGAGAACTCTATCATGAAACAATACCGAGAGGTGGTGTTAAACTATTAGAAACCATGCCCAATGATCCAATCACCTTCCACCAGGCCCCACCTCCAACACTTAGTATCCCAATTCAGCATGAGATTTGGATGGGGACACAGCCAAACCATATCAACAACAAAATAAGACCCTGTCTACAGAAAAGCAAAAGGTTAGCCAAGCGTGGTGTGACATACCTGTGGTCCCAGCCACACTTGAGGCTGAGGCAGGAAGATCACTTGAGCCCAGGAGGTCAAGGCTGCAGTGAGCCATGATCATGTCATTGCACTCCAGCCTGGGAGACAGAACAGACTCTAAATAAATAAACAATATACCAGCTAACTTTTCTATAGTGTCATTTAACAATTTCATTGTGGCTTGGGTTTTCTTTATTTTTAGTTTTTTTTTTTTTTTTATTGAAAAGGCTAGGTAATATTCCAAAGGTAAAATATAGTACATAGTCACACTCCCTCAGAGGTAATTGTACTGCTAATGCCTAAAGTTCTTCCTTATTTGTTTTTTTTTTGTTTTTTTTTTTGAGCCTCGTAGCCTATTATATGGGTGCTCCTGTATTTATTTAGCCAGTTCAATATTGATAGACATTTAGGTTGTTTTAAATCCTTTGTTGTTACAAATAATACTGCAGAGGACACCGTTTATATATATCATTTGCATATATAAAAGTATACGTCTAGGTTAAATTAGAATTGCTGAGTTAAAGGGTATCAATATTTGTAATTTTAATGAATATCACCTCATTGTCTTCCATAGAGCTTGTACTCATTGATACCTGGCCTTACCTTCTTTGGTAATGTAGATGGTGACCTGTTTCACCAGCCAGCCCGCCAACCTGGTCTTACCAAACTTGGAAATTTTGGTAATCTGACAGGTGAAAAATGATCATCTCTGTGTAGTTTTGTGTCGCTTTCTATGAGTGAGATTGAGTTTATTTTCATATGACTAAGCTCATTTGTCCTTTTCTGTGAACTACCCACTCATATCTTTGCCCATTGTTTTCTGTTGGATTATTCGTTTTTTGCAATAATTTGTAAGAACTCTTTATGTAATGGAGTAATTAATGATTTGCTTGGAGGAAAAAAAAAACTATAATTTCTGTCTCAATTGTAAATGTTTTAAACTTTGCTTATGACATGCTTTAGTGTAAAAAAGTTTCCTTTGTATATTTAAATAGTTTGATATTTTGCTTTAAGGCCCTTGGGTCTACTGTTACATGTTAAATGACTTTCCTCACTAAAAGTGCTTTGTGACTTATTCAAGTGCTTTCCTGCTTGATTTAACTTGGCATGGAATGTATGGATTAAACTTCTTTTTTCCAGGATGACTACCCCATTGTTATAAAATTTATCAAATGATTTATCTTTTCTTTAAATTCTACAATTACTGCATACCAGTAAATATTTTGGAGCTGTATATTTATTTTTGGATTTTCTGTACTATTCCATTGATACAGTATTAGTTTCCTGTTATTCCTTTTTCAGAATATTCCTACTCTTCTTAATTTTTCTTTCCTTTCATAAACCTTTGAGTCAGCCTGTTTAGTTTTAAAAAATGGTATATTAATGGGTTTTTAGTCACTTTAAACACAGCTGTGGTATAAACTTGTGCACATTGTTCTATTTTTCCATCACTCGTGGGGAATTCATCTTGTTTTTTTTTTATCTACTGACTGCTCTCTCTTAGTGGGCTTTTTTCTCACTTGCTTTGCAATTTTTTGTTGTGAGTTTATATTTAGAGGGAGCACATTTTTTCGTCCAAGAGAATTCAGTGTGCCTTGGGCTGTAAAGTGTTGCTATAAAGCCATTTTACATTTGTTTCTGGAGTGTCTGCAGACCACAAGAAGTTTGCGATTTGTATACCAGCTTGTGTGAAATAGATGCCAGCCATGCTTGAGGTGGAGGATTTAGGGGCTCCATTTCTCATGGCAGTTTCTTGCCCTCCTCCCCCAACCCCTTAGCCCCCTAGCTGAGCCAGGCTTCCTTGTTGGTCGAATTTCCCAGGTCCTCTCACCAATGGACAAGGCTTGCACAGGCATCTTGACCCCAGTGCCCACATCCTTGGTGCCCAGAGTCAAGTCTCTCACCCCTTCCGGTCATGGGAACCCAGCCGTAGGGCCTTTTTTCTGGTGAGCAATGTCTCTTACTTCTGCGCTCAGCTACAGAGATAAAAAGTTATATTTTGTCCTCATTTCTCTGTGTTGAGGCTGGAAGAAGTTCTACCTTCACACCAGCCACTGTCTGAGGACCCGAAATCTTCAGGAGCTGCCCTTCTCTTACAGTGTTTTTTGTTTTTGTTTTTTTAAATTATTATTCTGGTTTTCATGGTCATTTTTGTTTGTCAGATGATGCTTAGCCTAAGGGTTGGGGTGTGGGGAGCACTGAGTAGGAGTTCCTTGATTGGAATTTCCTGGGGGGCTCCTTCAAAATACACCTGGTCGACCTCCTCATGTCCTTTTCCAGCCAGGGTACAGCAGGATGGTGGTGGGTGGGAAGGTCATGGGTATTTTGGAAAAATTTTCCCAGGTGCTTCTCTTATGCTGACCCTGCCTGTCCTCGGCCCACCCCCACCGCTGCTCAGAATCATTACTGCAGTCACATCAGCTGGAGGTCAGGGTGTGTTATTGCTCTGGCCAGCGTCTCATATCTGACACAGATTCTAGGGACTGGAGCACTTTCAACCGCCTCTGTGTTGCTGGGCTGAGTGTCCTATGGCTAAGAAAATAATGGAGTGTTAAAATTGACAACTCTCTGTTATTTTAATGTATCCAAAGCTTATGAAATACCACCCATCATGTCTTTTTATAGATTGAGACATTTAGCACCCAAGAGCTGTATAGATCTCAGCTTGTACAACTCGAGACGCATCATGGATGATGGCAACCATTTGACTGTGAATTTTTCTTACTGCAGGTTGAAGTGGATCATCTGGTGCATGCTCATGTTTAAAAATAGGCAAGTTAGCTGTTAAGAGCAGAGTTTCAGAGATACGCCTCTGCCATCTACTTAGACCACAATCAAAAGACACTAAAGCCAGGAACCCCAAAGGTGTAGCTCAGGCAGTAGCTCTGTTTCCTCGTTTTACAGAAATAAACACTGAGGGACCCAGATGGTCCATGGCCTTCACATGGTTGCAGAAAAAAAACTGGCTCTGGGTCCAGAACCCCTGTCCTGAAACTCCAGAATGTTCTTCTAAGCAAACCATGCCTACTCAGAAAGCATCTCAGTACCAGATAATCAGCGTGGTGGGACAGTTCTCATTATTTTCTATGCTATAGGGAAAAAGACCTGATCATTATAATTTTTATCCTTGGTTAAATTATAGATTTCCACAGGCACTCATTATCAACCAGATCCTGACCTTTCAGAGAAAATACACAATTAACACTGTGACATTCCTAAAAGAATTAAAAAAAACAATGTAGTAACAGAGGACACTTATGTAGCGCTGATCTTAGCCCAAGACTATACTAAGTGCTTAACATCTATTAACTTGATTGTTCTTACAAGACTGACTTACAGGGGCTGTTATTATCTTCATTTTATAGATGACAAAACTGGGGGCAAAGAAGTTAAGTAACTTGGCCCAGATCACACAGTTTGTGTGTGGGAGCTGGGATTGAAACCCCGAAAGTCTGGCCCCAGGGTCATGCTCTCACCCACTGCATACAATGGCCTCTCATAAATCAATCCGGCATACAAGTTAGACTCTGCTTTTTAACGGTAGAATTAGTCCTGTAAGTAATAAATGTAGAGACCATGCAGTGAATGGCATTCCTGATTCCAGAAGGAATTTTAAATCAGCTTTTCTTTAATGCTAAGCAGCTGGTTAGCAAGTATGAGAATGTAGTTGTTTCTGGATAATGCTTGATGTCTGACAATCTTAAATTGGTGCTGTTTTTCAAAAACTTGAAAACAAAATCCATGAGTCTTCTAATTATAAAAGTGATACATGTCTACTGGGGAGGCTGAGGTGGTGGGAGGATGGCGTGAGTTCAGGAGTGTGAGCTGCAATGTGCTACTATCATCTCTGTAAATACCACTGCACTCCAGCCTGGGCAGCATAGCCAGGCCCCATCCCCAAAAAAAAAATAAAAAGTAATACATGGTCTGTTGAAGAAAATTGATTTTAATTGTTTGTTTGTTTGTTTTTGTATTTTTATTATACACACCACACACAGGACATACAAAAAAAATGGGTATGAACTCAGGCATTCAGCTGGAAGAACAGTAGTAAATCAATGCTCATGGAGCTGGTGTGACTGAGATTGGTTTGGTTTTTCTTTTCTAATCTCAATGTGATTATGTCACATGTGTTATTGTTTGACACACTTCGACTCCCTTATTCTTTTGACTTTTTAAAACAGCTTTGTTGGAATATAATTGGTGTAAAATAAACAGTTCATGTTGAAAGGATACAGTTTGATAAGTGTTACATCCATGCACATCTTTGAAGCCATCACCACGAGGGAGTGGTCCTATGCCTTGAGCTGTTTTCCCTGCCCCCCAGGTCCTACGGACCCCATGCCATTCCCAGGAAACCCCTGACCTGCCTTCTGTCACTGTAGACTAGTTTGCATTTGTTAGAATTTTATATAAATGAAATCATACAGTACATATTCCATTTTGTTTGACTGCTTTCACACAATGTAATTATTTTGAGGTTCATCTATAATGTTTCACTTTCCATAGTTCATTATTTTATTGCAGATCAATGCTCTATTGTGTTTAGACCTTACAATTTCTTTATCCTCATACACCTGTTAGTGACCTTTTGGGTTGTTGCCAAGTTTTGTTTTTTTTAGCAATTATAAATAAAGCTGCCGTGAACAATAGCATGCAAGTCCTTGGACACATATTTTTATTCCTCCTGGATAAACAAATAGGTGTGGAATGGCTGAGTTATATAACAAGTATGTTTCACTTGCTGCCAAACTCGTTTTCAAAGTTGGCTGTAAAATGTCACATTTCTGCCAGCAGTGTATGAAAGTTCCAGTTGTCAAACATCCTCACCAACATTTGACATGGTCAGTATTTTTATTTAATAGGTATTAATATTTAGTGGTCTCATTGTGGTTTTAATTTGCATTTCGCTAATGACTAATGACCCTGAATATCTTTTTAGGTGCTTTTCTTTACCATTCATGTATCTTTTTAAATGAAGTGTCTTTTCAAATGTTCTTGCCCATTTTTGTATAGACTTGTTTGTTTTCTCATTATTGAGTCTTCAGAGTTATATATTAAGAATACATGTCCTTTATCAGAAATTTGGCTTGTAAATATTTTTGCCAAGTCTTTTTGTCTCTTCATATTTTCTTTTAAAGAGAAGTTCTTATTTAATTTTGATAAGATCATTTTTGTTTTTTTATTTTACAAATTGTGCTTTTGGGTATGCTAAGAAATTTTTCGCCTGATCCAAAGACACAAAGATTTCCTCCTGTGTTTCTTTCTAGAAGTGTTGTAGTTTTTTAGAAATGTTATTTAAAAAAAAAAAATAGAGATGGGGTTTCACTCTGTTACCAGAGTGGAGTACAGTAGTGTGAGTATACATACATACAGCAGTGTGAGTTCCTTGCAGCCTCCATCCTCTGGCCTCAAGTGATCCTACCCCCACAGCCACCTAAAGAGCTGGGAATACAGGTGTGAGCCACCACCACACCTGGCCACAAATGTGTTATTTAGTTTCCAAATAATTAGGGATTTTTCCAGAAGCTTTCTGTTACTGACTTCTAATTTAACCTCAGTGTGGTCAGGGAATATAGTTTTTAGGAATTGAATCTTTTGGAATTTATTGAAACTTGTTTCATCACCCAGAATATAGTCTATCATGGTAAATATTTCTTGTGCTCTTGAAAACAGTGTACATTCTGCTATTATGGATAGAGTGTTTTATAATAGGTCAAGTTAGTTGATAGCGTTGTTTAGATATTCTATACCATTACTTATTTGCTGTCTACTTGCTCTATTATTAAGAAAGGGATATTGGAATCTCTGACTATGTTTGTGGATTTGTGGATTTCTCTTTGCATTTTCATCAATCTTGTTTTATGTAATTTGAAACACTGTTACTAGGTACAAAACCGTTGGGATTTTTATGTCTATTTATGAAGGGAACATTTTATCATTATGAAACTACTATATCTCTGATAATTCTTTTTGATCTGTATCTATTCTGTCTAGTAGTAATGTAGCCACTCTGGATTTCTTTTGATAAGCATTAATATGATACTTTTTTTCATTTGTTTACTTTTAACATCGTGAAGGGTTTTTTTTTTCTTTTTCCTTTTTTCTTTTTTTTTTTTCTGAGATGGAGTTTCACTCTTGTTGCCCAGGCTAGAGTGCAATGGCACGATCTTGGCCCACCACAACCTCCACCTCTTGTGTTCAAGCAATTCTCCTGCCTCAGCCTCCTGAGTAGCTGGGATTACAGGTATGCACCACCATGCCTGGCTGATTTTGTATTTTTGGTAGATACAGGGTTTCTCCATGTTGGTCAGGCTGATCTTGAACTCCCCAATCTCAGGTGATCTGCCCGCCTTGGCCTCCCAAAGTGCTGGGATTACAGGCATAAGCCACTGTGCTCGCAGCATTTTGAGTCTTTGCATTAAAAGCGAGTTTCTTGTAGGCAGAATATACTTGGATCTTGCTTTTTATCTAATTTAGCAATCTCTGCTTTTTAGTTGTGATGTTTAAATCAGAGATCCACAAACAATTGCCCGTAGGCTGAATCTGGCAGGTACCTTGTTTCTGTATGGCCTGTGAGCTAAGAATAGTTTTTACATTTTTAAAGGGTTGAAAAAAAACAAAGAAGCTAACCTAAAAAGCTTAACATATTTACAATCTGGCCCTTTATGAAAAAAGTTTGCTAAATGCTGGCTTAGAATATTTATAATTAATGTATGATTGATATGTCTCTGTTTAACCAGGAACACAACAAAGAAAACTATTTTTCTTTTTGTCTTTTTTGTCTCATTTTTTCCTTTTCTGTTGCCTTCATTTGGATTATTTTCTATTTCTGTATATCTTCTTTGCTAGTTTACTAGCTATAACTCTTTACTTAGTGATTGCTTTAGGATGTATAGTATAAGGTCATTTTAACTGATCAGAGCCTACCACTTCGTACATTCTAAGAGCCTTATAACAATACACTTCTATGTCTCTTCTTCAGTCCTTTATCCTATTATTGGCATGTATTTTATCTATGCCTATATTATAAGCCACCTGGCACATTGTTATAATTGTTGCTTTAGTTAATTTTTTAAAATATTTAAAATTAAAAACAAAGATTTTATAACTACTATATAGTTTCTATTTCTGGTGTTCATCATTCTATTGTGTAGATTCAAGTTTCCTTCTGATGTCCTTTTTCTTCTGCTTGAAGAACTTTCTCTAGTGAAAATCCGTAATGACTTATCTCAATTTGCGTATGACTGAAAACATTTTTATTTCATCTTAATTTTTAAAAGATATTTTTGCTAGGTATAGAGTTCTAGGTTGACAGGGCTTTTTCTACCTCCAGTATTTTAAAGATGTTGCTCTATTGTCTTCTGGTTTGCATTGCTTCCAACATGAAATCATCTGTAATCCTTATTTTTATTCATTTGTACATAATATTTCTTTTTTCTCTCTCTCTGCTTTTAAGAAATTTTTATTACTGTTTTTCAGCAGTTCACTATTATCATCTATGTCATTTTTTTGTGTTTGGGGTCCTTTGGGCTTTTCAGATCTGTTGGATTTACAGTTTCATCAAATTTGGAAAAATTTTGGTCATTGATTTTTCAAATATTTTTTGCCTCACAATCCCCTTTTTCTTTTGAGTACTCTGATTACATGATTTAGCAGCTTGATGTTGTCCACACTTTGATGTTTTCTCTTTTTATTTTTCAGTTTTTTTTCTCTTGGCTTCATTTTGGATGGTTTCTGTTACGTTTTTTAATTCATTAGTCTTTCCGCGGCATATAATCTGCTATTACAACTATCCAGTATATTTTTATCGCACATATTGCAATTTTTACCTCTAGAAATTTGATTTAGATCTTTAATGTTTTCTGTGTCTCTATTTAACATGTTTAACATTTTATCTAGCATCTGAGTAGAATACAGTCATAATAAATATCTTGATATCCTGCCTGCTAATTCTATCGTCTGTGCCATTTCTAAGTTCCAATTGATTGATTTTACTCCCTGCTATGAACTGTGTTTTCCTGTTTCCTCGAATAATTAGTGCTATAGAATACATGTTTATGTCCTGCCAAAATTCTTATGTTGAAAGCTAATCTCCAAAGCGATGATATTTGGAGTTGGGGCCTTTGAAAGGTGATTAGGTCATGAGGGCAGAGCTTTTCTTTGTAAATGGAATTAGCGCCCTTATTAAAAGACAGTCCAGGAGAGCTCCCTTGTCTCTTGTACCTTGTCTTTCTCTGTGTTAAGCAAAATCATTATCTACCAACCAGGAAATTGGAGTGTAGATTGACTGCAGGCTGCGTCCCTCTGTTCTCGGGTGTTGGCAGTCTCTAGTTCCTTGCCTTTCTTTTTCAGTGCACTTTTTAAAAAAAGCCATATTAAGACAGAATCCACATTAGCAAGAAAATGCAGTCACTTTGCAAAGTAATCGAGCCTGTTTTCCTCTGATTTTAAAAACCATTTTTTTCAGGCCACTATCCCACTGTTATTTTGACTTTTTCTTTCCTCAGTCAAAAAGGGGATTGTTTGGCAGCTCTGAAGATCTTGAAGCTTTAGTTATAGAAAAATTAAATGCTTTGCAGTGTTATTTTCTGGTGCCAAAATACTGATTTCTGTGATTACATATAGGGAAAATGGATAATGAGACCTATTTCTTTTTTGTATTGCAAGTAAAGCTTAAGATTCCACATTCCTGAAAGGATCAGAGAAGCTTAGTGTAAGGAAAGGAAGTCTACTGATAATCCACAAACTGGCTTTAAGAAATCATCTCAACTTTCTTCTTGGTTTGAAGTTATTCAAGAGTCTCTAGCAGAAGTCACCGGGCGAATCTTAACTGTGTTTCTCTTTGTCACCAGGGATGTCATGAATTAGGTGTTGCGTTCACTTACTGCTCCTGGCTGTAGATGAGACCTAGGATAAGAGTGGAGCAGGGAGGGTCTCTAGCCAGTCTGACCCTGGGAGTTCTCGCAACCCACGGGGCCTGTGGGTCAGGCTGATGTGAGGTCCCTGTCTGTAGCAGAATCCATGGTAGAGAGTGAACTCAAGCTGACTCCACCAGGGAAATTCCCCATGACACAGGCAGGTCCAACTGAGCTTTCTGTGGTAGACTCCCCTATTCTTTCTCCCCTTTCTCCTCTTTTCTCATCTCCACGGAGGAAGCACAACCCACGCAACTGTCATGACCAGGCACTGACATGCACTCTCACCTGCATAGCGCTGCCGCCTCACCGGCCTTCCACGAAGCACAGGGTGCTCCCATAGGTGCCCCACCGCAGTTCCCCTCCACACCTAGGCTCCGTACCGCAGACCTTGAAACACACCGTCATTCCAGTGTGCACAGACTGGACCCCCGAAGGCACACCGAGTGGTGACCCCCTCAGTGCTTCCTGAGTTGTCTAAGCCACGGGGACCTGAGTATCACTTTGTGGTTTAATCAGCCAAGGGGTTCTCTCTGTGTCAGATGGGGGAGGTGGTCTGCTCATGTCACAGCTCTGGATTTTCCCTTTATGTCTCCCTAGAAATTGCAGGTGCTGCAGTGTCTGAAATTTCTGGGCCATTCTCAACGGAGGACGTAGCCAGCAACTGTGTCCCCGCCCAGTCTTTGAGCGAGCCCATTTTGTGGATCGTGTCGTACGCGCTCATGAGTGTGTGTGGAGCCATCCTCCTTGTCTTAATCGTCCTGCTGCTGTTGCCGTTCCGGTGTCAGTGTCGCCCCCGGGACCCTGAGGTCGTGAATGATGAGTCCTCTCTGGTCAGACATCGCTGGAAATGAAGAGCCAAGCCGGACCTCAAGCAACTGTGGACTCAGCTATTAAAAAAAAAAAATTCACATTTCAAGGGCAGCGGCCACCCGTCTTCAATCTCCGTTCTGCTCCCAGATGCCTTCCAGATTCACTGTCTTTTGATTCTTGATTTTCAAGCTTTCAGATCTTCCCTACTTCCAAGAAAAATGATAATGAAAAAAAAAAAAATTCTAAACCAAAACAGAGTGGATTGGGCTGCAGGCTCTATGGGATTGGCTATGCCAAACTGTCTAGGTGTGCCACGAACACAAAACCAAACCAAGTGTTGGCTAGTTCTCTTCTCTCTCCAATCTCTGGAAAAATAAGTGCACATAGTTAACTCCTTAGCTCACGGGAAGCTTTTTGTATTAATCGCCTTTGAGGGTATTTTGTGCCAGACCTCAACCTGGGTCAAAGTGGTGTAAGAAGGCTTGCAGTATGATGGCAGGAGAAGCAGCCTGGGGCCTGGGGATGTAACCGTGCTGTCCCCTTCAGAGCTGGAAAAAGAGCCACAGGCCCCTTTTGTGGGTTTCTCTGTGCTCTGAGTGGGAGCCAGAATTCACTAGGTCATTAACCAATGGTCCTCACCAGCCTCTTGTGAAGATGGAAGGCCTTTTGCCCATCGAGGTAGAGTGGGAAGGAAACCTCCTCTTTTGTACCCAATACTTCTGTTTTGTTGTTGGTGCGAAAGTAAAAACACTACCTCTTCTGAGACTTTGCCCAGGGTCCTGTGCCTGGGTAGGGGTGCAGGCAGCCTTGACGGCAGTTCTTCCCCTCACCCAAAAGAATCATCATCCCAACAGCCAAGACCCAACAGGTGCTGAACTGCATCGACCAGGAAGAGAGTTCTGTCACCAAGCTAGCCACTATCACGTATGCTTACTCTTGCT
>NW_016107427.1:5248790-5269212 GCF_001604975.1 Cebus imitator | reverse complement strand
TCTCTAGAAGTAGGTTGGTTATTGCCCTGTTGGGAAACAGGGAAATGGCCTGATGCCCCTATTTCTGACCAGCTGTTGCAGAAGGAAGATGCAAGATGTACAGAAGACACGAGGGAGCGTCTACTAATCCCCATGCTTCGAAGCCACGTGTTTCCCTTTGCAGAACCGGCTAGGCTCAAGGATACCCAGCCAATCAGCTTAAAATGTTTAGCAGTTGACCTCTGTGCTGCTTCCCTTGGGGGTGTTTAATCTTTGGTAACAGGTGTACAGTGGTAGCCTTATGTGGGGCAATCCCTACTTTCTGTCACTCATTGAGGCCTTTGCCAAAGAAAAGTGGAAGCCCTTACCTCGACATAGCCAGCCTGCTATGATCTGATGTCATTAAGAGAAGAGTTGAAAGACCATCCCTTCTCTCCTGCTTCTGTGCCAAGTTCAGTGTTCACTCTGCATTTCTTTTGGGGTGGGTTGGATATATTACAGAATTCCACCCAAAGTGCTAAGTGTGCCCTCCTGCAGAAGTGTCGTTGGTATTCACAGTAGGCTGTGTGTGGATGTTTCAGCCATCTGCTCTGCTCCCTGGGTCCCCGGGTCACGTCCATACTGAGAAATATGTGACCGTGCCAAAGAGACGTGGACGCCACGTCGGCTTGTCATGGTGTCCTGGAAGACTCTCCAGCAGCCAGAAGAACCTTCTGTGCTGTTCTCACTGGAGAAGATTTGAGTTGCAGCTTGGAAGAAACATGATGGCATGGAACGGGAGGAGGGGGCTGTTGTATCAGGGCCCATTGTCACGCCTGCTCTCAGCTTGTTCAGGACTCAAAATCTCAGAGTGCATTTCAGAGGGAGAGATGTCTAGAAGTCAGATTCTCTTCTCATCCCATTGGTTTTTTCCGTGGTTCCTGTTTTGTGGGCCACTTTGCATAGGAGTGACGCCAGCACCCCTGGATTGTGCCTTCCCCTTGCTGTGAAAAATTCAAACCCCTGAAATAAAAGGAGGGAATTGCAGGTATGGCCTGGTTAGTTTTCCTGCTTATTTCTTTATACAGGCAGTTTCTGTGTCATTGTATTATGTTAGGTTTCAGAGGCGGGGAGCTTACTCCTGCCGCAGATGAACAGGCACGGTTCTCGGAATACACAAAAGTCACAAGCTAGGTTTCCAGGTAGAGCAGATGAATGAAGTTTGCCATCATGCTCTTGTATTTCATATCAAATTTCTTTATCTTTTCCTATCGCATGTCCTTGGATGTGACATTTTGATGAAAATACTGAAATTACACAAGCATAACTTAGCAACAAAAATGAAATAGACAATTGAATGTGGGACATTTTTCTGGCATGCCTTCCAGCTCAGAATTGGACTTCCAGTCAAACCCCTGTTAGTGACACCCACCTCCTCCAGTTATGTAAATGGATGCTTGGCTTGGCAAGCCTTCAAGGAGGTTTGGCTTGGAACAGGAGAGGAATTAGCAACCCTTTGAGGGTGTCATTTTTACCTTGTAATACGCTGTGGAAAATACTGGAAGGCGGTCCTTGCCTGAAAGGTGCAACTTAGCATTAGGTTGTTATCAGAAACGTTGTCAAGTCTGATGGGAAATAGGTGCTTCTATATAGACAATATTATTTTAGGATGCTGCTTTATTTTCTTGATAACTTCTTTCGAAGTCTGAAATGAAATCCTGCCTTCAGTAACTGAAACCATTTATTAAAAATAGCAAGAAATGAGATGGGGACCAATTCTATTTTTATTCTTGGGAATTTAAAAGAGCCACTAGTGATTGGTGTCAGCTCCCCCAGCATGTACTGTATACAATTTCGTATTTCTCCTGAACCAAAAACAAGTACCTTGCACTCAAGAAACAGATGCCCTGTGTGCGGCCGGGGGATGTTTTTCTAGAAAATGTTCCACTTCTGAACACCGCGAAGGACCTTATTTGATTCATGGTGAAACACAGAGGTTTTGATTGGAGATAAATTTGGGGTCACTTACGGTTCAAACTTGTGAAAGTAGTTCCCAGGAAGACAGCATTAATGACTGCAGAGCTTTGGGTAATAGATTTTGAAAAGCAATTGTGAATTGGGGATTCCATCATTTCATTTAAGAGGTGAAGAGGGATTGATTATTTAACACGCTAGGTGCAAACTTGTTAAATTCCTCTTTCCCTGTCCCTGCTTGGCGGAGCTGCCATGCGCGGCTCAGTTCTAAGTTCTGGCCTAACGCCACTCGATATCATTGGGAATAAATCGCTGTTCAGCTGTCTGTTCCACAAACAACAGTAATTGAGTTTCACAGACTTTATCCTGATTAGTGAAAATCAAATAATTGGGTGGAATTCCCAGGCCTGTTCTCTTACACAAACTTATTAGAATTGATTAGAGAGCTGTTTGGAGGAAAGACTTGCCACTAAGATTTTTTTTTTTTTTTTTTTTTTTTTTTTTTTTTTTAATAATTATATTTTTTTTTTTTTTTTTTTTTTTTTTTTTTTTTAATGACCAAAGACCATAAAGTGTAAAATTAGAGGTTTTGGCCAAAAGAGGTACTCGATTTTTTTAATGCCAAGAAAACTCCATGCCATGCCACAGAACTTATTGTGTACATACTTAGGGAGTTTTAAGAATTTCACATTTGAACTTAACAGCAGTTTACCACTTAAATGGCAGGCTGGAAAAATACATTTTGAGACGGATAGGGAGAATAAGAATATAATTAAAAGTATGCTAACAAAGTAAGCAGAACATATTCTTTTAGAAAATGCAGTTTAGACCAGGTGTGGTGGCTCATACCTGTAAACCCAGCACTTTGGGAGGCTGACACAGGTGGATCACCTGAGGTCAGGAGTTTGAGACCAGCCTGGACAACATGGTGAAATGCTGTCTCTACGAAAAATACAAAAAAAGAGCCAGGCATGGTGTTGTGTGCCTGTAATCCCAGCTACTCGGGACTCTGGGGCAGGAGAATCACTTGAACCAGGGAGGCAGAGATGGTAGTGAGCTGAGATCGTGCCACGGCACTCTAGCCTAGGCAACAGAGCAAGACTCCATCTCAAAAAAAAAGACAATACAGTTTAATTCCAGCCATCCTCAGATTTCTTTTCCCTTTAAAGTGGCTGAACCCATTGGAGATGTGATTCATTTTGCAGAGCTACCATTTCCAAACTTAAGGAATATTCAAGCGGGAGCCAGGTGTCAACGACAGCTTTGACAGAGGGAGAGACTGGCTGGGTGGCCGATTGTTGCCCACATGGAGCAAAGACTGGTTTTTTCAACAGATGGAGAGTACAGGATGGCTGGCACCTGGCAAGTTCCAGAATCTGGGAAGAGGGCAGGGCAAGAAGGAGCCAGAGGCGAGGTCCCACCCTTCAGGGTGCAGTGGGCCACAGAGGTCCGCACCAGCCAAGAACGTCCCCAGGACGACGTGGGTACCTCAGTTCACCCCATGTTTTTGGCACAGTCTACTTTTTAGGAATTTTCTAAAGGAACTTCTCAGGATTGATGATTTGTCAGAGGAACAATTAGGCCAAGAGAAACTTGCTTGGTAGCCATATGTAAAACATAACTATCCTGATAAAACTAGAGAGGCCTCAAGGACCAGGCAGGACACAGGCAGGTTCTAGGTCATGCACCAGGAAGTTTGTAGGGCAGGGTCAAGCGACGGAGGCCAAAGAGAGCTGACATCATGACCTGTGGGGTCTGAGCATCTGGAAGGCTCCTGGCAGCAGTTACCCTGGTAGTGTCATTGAGAGGCGCAGCAGCTCGGCCCTCACTGCTTCTGCCAGCCCTGCTGAGCCAGCCCAGCCCGTGCATTGGGAATGCCTGACTCCTTCTCCAGAATGTCTCCTGTCACTGACTTCCAGAAAAGGAGCTCCCTCCTATCTTACTGGTGTCAGTGTGGGAGCCCTGCTCCCCAAGCTCCACGTCCCCAGAAGGTCCAAGCTATCCGGGAGCATGCCCAGCCCCGTTCAGGGTCAGTGCAGGAGGGACGAGGGAGGCTGCAGGGCAGGAACCAGGGTTTTGAGATGTGGGCGGCTCCCTGGGCTGTTGGTGTCACCCCAGGGGTGAGTGAAGGCTGTTTGCCACATCTGTGGAATGTGGAAATGAGAACAAAGGCATGCTTCTTAGTGAGGCCACCAAAACCTCAAGTCACATCAGCGGCTGAAATCTATCATAGGTGTTGAGGATACGTAACTGCCACCAATAAATGCAGTATTTTCTTCCCTGCCCCTGAGCTTCCTCTAGGTTTCTTATCAGATATTACACACAGACGTCTAGTGCTTCTAAACTAAATTATACCGTGTAACTTTTACATCACACTTGCTTAAAAAACACACGGTGGGTAGCGGCTGGGCCAAGAGGCATCGCAAAGCTTCCTGATAAATTCGAATCCAGTCCCGGCAAGAGTGACGTGCAGGTACCTGGTCCCTGATGCTGTGTGCCCGTTGAGCCTCGGGTACTTGTTGGACACGACTGTGATGAGAGCAGCCATCCTGGTGTCTCCACTAGCACCTCGGGAAAGAGGGTGATAGTGAAATACCTGTCTCTCCTCTGGGAATCAGGGGAGCCCTAAGAAGTTCTCTTTATAGATGGATAATTATTTGTATGAGGCCAACCAGATAAAGTCCAAACTGTATAGAACACACGTGTGCCTCACACATAGCCTTCTAAGTAAAATATTTTGCCAGTATAGATTTGTATTATATAATTATAAATGATATAATGAAATATACATTATACAATGTAGATTTCAATAAGTTAGGCACAGCTGTCACTTTAGTGATATCAATGAAAGGCTAGAAACCTTGAGCATCTTTGGCAACCTAGCCTTTGATGTCCATGTTTTTCTGTAGGATTTCCTTCTTTTGGGTTGAAATAAAAATGCATTTTTATTCATAAGGCATGGACAGATCAGAATATCGTAAGGAAGGAAGTGTCTCCAAAGGTCAGGACTTATTTTTTTCTGTTGAGTGCTATGTATGCAGGTTATTGAAAGTTCCCTGATATGAGTATGGTTTCGCTTGCTACATTGTACCTATTGAAGTAAAATTTGACACAAGTCTCACATTTCTGAGATAGTGTTCCTGAATGAAATGTTAAGAAAAACATTCAAAGATTATCTCTTTTTAAGATGGAGGGAAAAAAGTGAACAAAGCTCATTATAGTGAAAATTGCACAAAATATTATTTCTTAACAAATATAATGCACTTTTGTGTTCTTTGTTGCTAGTGGTATAAAATGAGATTTTTTCCCTCATTTTTTAAAATTGTAGATGTGATTTTACGCATTTATATCACTGAGGTTTGAAATTCTGTGCAACCATTACTCAGCACGTGTGATAGGGCAGAGAATGAATGAGGTTTGTCATGTCCTAATAAAAGCTGAATTTTTATAATCTAAAATGATGTATTTTCTACTATTGCTGTTAATTTGCATTGTTAAAAATTCTTAAAGTTTAACATGCTATGTTCAGTCATGGAAAGTGACCACTCATGTCTTCCTAAAGTTCCTGACTTTTCTGCTGTGCTAGAGTCAGTATTTTGCTTTCTGGCAGAAGAGCTGCAAGCTGTGTGTCCTCACACAGATGCAAAAAGTAGTGCTTTGCAAAATGTTTGTTTTGTGTTTATCTCAGATTCACTTCCTTTCATACATGTTTCTTAAGCATAACTTGTACTTTTGAAAATGCTTAAAATTATTTTATATTTCCCTTTTGGAGTTTTGCTCATTTCCAGCAGGCTGATTGATTTAAAGTTGTAATAAGACCACGAGTTGGAGTAATGGGATATTCATTTCATCTTAAAAGTGGCTTCATAGCTACTGACTCATGTCTGAACCATTGTTGTGCCCTTCAGAACTGGAGTTTTCTAAAATAATCTTATTTTTATACTTGTATGTTCCAGCAATTTAAGATATATACCATTGAAAGGGAGATAAAACATTTTTGTTTATTTGAATAAATACTACTTCCAACCTGTTGCTTTTGGAATTTTTTGTAGATACTTATTCCTCTTGGGTCACACTTCTGAAATCACCGTAAGTGACAGGTCTGGTGGTCCGTTACCTCCACTCCTTCCTTGTGGGTTCCTGGAAAATGTCAAGGATAAAATCAAATGGAAGGAAGGGTTCAGGCTCAATCATTCAGATGCAAAACATGCTGAAGGTGGGGAGAGCAAAGTGCTTTAGAATCTGGAAACCCTACAGGTGGAGAGAAAACACCTGTAGAGAAGAAATCCAATAAGCCCATTTCAGCAGCCGTAAGGATGGGACAGATGGTTCAGCTGGGTCCTGGAGATGACCAGGATAGCAATGTCTATGCAGTCACTCCCGTGATCACCGTACAGGGAGATGGCATTCTCCCATTTCACAGATGAGAAACTATCTCTGAGTCACCCACCTGGGAAAACACAGCTAAAAAGTGGAGAGGAACCCAGCTCTGTCTCCCTCCAACTGCCCGGCTGTTTCTCTGCACCACGCTCTGGTCCATCTGCCGTTTTGAACCACACTCTCAGAGCCTAATGCATCATTTGTGCCAGAAAAATCCAGTTTAGTGGTTCAGCCTCTAGAGATGGGTGTGCACCAACTTGGGCACAGCAGAAGTACTTAATGAATGAAGTGAACATCACCCGTGAGCCGTGATCTAGCTGCTACGCCCATCCTTTACAAATAGACTGCTTTCAGTGACTACACACTTTTTATCTGACAACATCCAAATGAGGAGGGAAAAAAAAGAATCTCCAACCAGTAGGAGGTAAAGTGATAATTACTGGAGAAACAGAAGAGGGTACCTGCTTTCTAGTCAGAGGGAGATGGTGTATCCTATTTTGCCATCCCTAAACTGGAGGGGACGTAGCGGATGGGATTTTCACAAGCCTGTCACTAGGTGGTGCTGTTGTAAAGCATTGTGGTATAAAGACTGTGCCTTTTGCCCCATTCTGTGTAGCTTTCACAGGCAGCTTTTTCTCAAGTTAAGGGTGTGTAAGTAGAGCACGTCCCAGAACTTTTTCATGCTGTTCTTTATAGAATCTGAAAAATAGGCCAGCTAGCGGTGTAGTAAATCTTAGAGGCAACCCCTAAACACACATCTCCAGCCCTGGCCTGTCCCTGGGTTTTTAGACTTGGCTCTCCAAGTTCCCTCTGGACGTGTCTGCTCGAACGTCACTGGGAAGGAAACTGAGGCACAGAGAGGCGCTATAACGTCTCCAGATTCTTCCGTAAATGACATACCGAGATTCAAAACACCAGTGTGTCTGGCTACCAGACTGGTGAGCTCAATCATTATGCCATAGCCCTTTTAAGGTTAAAGATTTAAAATTATATACGCTAAGGGCCGGGCGCGGTGGCTCACGCCTGTAATCCCAGCACTTTGGGAGGCCGAGGCGGGTGGATCATAAGGTCAAGAGATCAAGACCATCCTGGTCAACATGGTGAAACCCCGTCTCTACTAAAAATACAAAAAATTAGCTGGGCATGGTGGCACATGCCTGCAATCCCAGCTACTCAGGAGGCTGAGGCAGGAGAATTGCCTGAACCCAGGAAGCGGAGGTTGCGGTGAGCCGAGATCGCGCCATTGCACTCCAGCCTGGGTAACAAGAGTGAAACTCCGTCTCAAAAAAAAAAAAAAAAAATTATATATGCTAAAATTAAAATGCTACAGGGAAAAAATACTAGGGAAAATATTTGTAACAAATATAAGGGCAGAAGCTGACATTTATTGAACAGCAAATTCTGGCCATGCCTCCTGCCATCTCATCCTCAGAACAACCCCCAACGAGGTGCACGTGGCACTAAAAATATTTTAAAACCCGAGGTTGGAAGACAGGGCTACAGCAAGGACAGGCTCAGGGAAATCAGGAGGTCCGGGGGCGGCGGGGGGGGGGGCGGAGAATCTCACCCCACAGGATGAGACGCCCCAGTCCAAAGTCTGAGGCATCAGCACAGTGAAAAATCTAAAACCAAAAAGATTTACTGTCTTTAGCATGCACAGATCATACAGAGATAAGTCAAATGTGTTATTTTCTGTATCTGATGCTGTGACAGCCGGAGCCCTGTTGACCCTGGAGGGACTGCCTCGCTCAGGGTTGGCTAATTCCTAGTTATAGTCAACGACTCCCTTGGGAGCCTACCTTTCAGATGCAAACCCGCCAATCCAGAGCGCACACCCACCCACCTCTTCTCTGGAGCTCTCACCCTCAGGCCAAATCCACCTGCCCTCATCACCCCAGAGCCAGGGTACCAGACACCTAGGCACAATCCCCCTGCTCAAAACCTCTGGAATTATTCCAACTAGCCAAAGCTAAGCTTGCTTACCCTGGCTCTTCCCTACTTTCCTACAGAAACCACAGTAAAGCCTCCTGCCCCACCTCTTCCCCCATCCTTTGGCCTCCTGACACTGCCCCTGGTGCTTTGCTGAGTGGCCCTGAGTGGCAGCTGTACCTCCTGTTTCTAGGGATCTATGAATACAAAAAGCTCCTTCCTTTAAGATTGTCATTTCTGTGTCTGTGTGCCTTATCACATCCATTAAAACAAATCCCAGATACCTTTCAAACACCAAGAATAGAAGAATAAAGTTAGAGTCCAGTAGAAAACATGCCAAGGCTGTCAACCAACAGCTGGCCAAAGTGGAAATACAAATGGCCACAGAACAGAAGTGTTCAGCCTTATTAACGTATGCATAATAGCTAAGTAGCTACAAATCGAATGAACAAAGCTTTTAATGATTAAAAGCTGTCCAAGAGGTAAGCAATCTCCTGCTTTGCTGATGGAAAGTAAATTGGAAAAATAATTTCAAAGAGCCCTAAAAAATAGCCAAGTCATCTTTGAATCAATACTTCTTTTAGAAATCTTTCCTAAAGAGATAGAAATATTGACAACATGGGCTACAGTATAGAGAAAAAAAAAAGCAATTTTCTGAATATGCCAACATTTCATTGATTTTTAAAGGGAAATATAATATATGGATGTGAGAATATAGAATTTAAGAGTGTGATAAGTACATGAAATTCACACTAATCTATTACCCTCCAACTGGGACTCATACATAAAGGATATGGCTTAAGGATTTTTAAATTAATTTTATTTTCTATTCAAGTAATACATTGTAATGGTTTATTTTATGTGTCAACTTGAATGAGGCAACAATTATTATTCTAGATGTATATATTAGCTCAGGCCACCATAACAAATGCTGTAGGCTGGGCGGCTGAAAAAGAAAAAGAAAAGAATTTTATTTTCTCTACTGTTCTGGAGGCTGGAAAGTCCAGGATCAAGGTCAGCCGGCCCCTGGTGAGGGATCTCTTCCAGGCTTGCAGATAGCAGCCTTCTTCCTGTGCCCCCACATGGTCTTTCCTTGCTGTGTGAACATGGAGATCTCTCTTTTCTCATAAGGCTGCCAATCCTATTGGATTACAATCTCTTTCTTATGACTTCATTTAACCTTAATTACTTCCTAAATGTCCTATCTCTTATGCAGTGACATCAGGGGTGAAGGCTAGGATTTTGGAGGGGCACACAATTCAGCTCATAGCAGTATGTCTGTGAGGGTGTTTTTGGATGAGATTAACAAACTGGTGGAATGAATAAAGAAGATTGCTCTCCCTAAGGCAGGTGGGCCTCATCCAATCACTTGAAAGCCTAAATAGAACAAAAATGCTGACCGTTTTACAAGGGAGAATTTCTCCTGCTTGACTGCTTTGACCTGGGACATGGGTCTTTTCCTACCTTCAGACGCAAACTGAAATATCAGCTCTTCTGGGTGTGTAGCCTGCCAGCTTGTGGAAGGTAACTTACACCATGGTTTCCCCTAAGTCTCCAGCTTGCCGACTGCAGATCCTGGGATTTCTTAGCCTCCATATTCATGTAAGCCAATTATTGTTTATCAGTCTTTCTAGATATAGACAGGCATACAGATGATAGATATTCTGTTTCATCTTATATATGTTCTGTTTCTGTTTCTCTGGAGAACCCTGGATAACGCATACAGTTACGTCATTATTAAACATTAAATAGTTTCAAGAGGCTTATCACCAGGTACCTGCCGCCTCACTTCTGCCCACCACCAGGACCTGCTCTGCAGTGGTAGCTTCTCCCCGACCAAATCTTCTGTTTGCCCTGATGGTTGCTTGCATATTTCTTTTTTTTTTCCTTTCTTTTTTTTTTTCGAGACAGAGTCTCACTCTGTTGCCAGGTTCCAGGCTGGAGTGCAGTGGCACAATCTCGGCTCACTGCAACCTCTGCCTCCCAGGTTCAAGCAATTCTCCTGCCTCAGCCTCCCGAGTAGCTGGGATTACAGGCACATGCCACCACGCCCAGCTAATTTTTTGTATTTTTAGTAGAGACGGGGTTTCACCATGTTGGCCAGGATGGTCTCGATCTTTTGACCTCATGATCTGTCCACCTCAGCCTCCCAAAGTGCTGGAATCACAGGCTTGAGCCACCGCACCCGGCCTGCATATTTCTAAATTATATATCCATGCTCTGTTTGCTATCTGTCAGCCAATAGCATTGATTCCATTGATTTAGTAATTGCCAATTTGAGCATTTTCTAAATTCCTACATTTATTAGGGCCATTGCCAGACTCTCCTGATCCTATCTGTGTGTCTGTTTTTGCCTCTGTGCCTGACGTTTTTGTTAATATGTTTATTAATGTGATTTGTAATGTGTAGGTGGGCAGTCTCCCCCAGTTAATCATCTTACATGATATTATCACAAATGTGTTCATCTAGATATCCTTTAGAAACACTGAACAACTTTCTGGCTGGGTATGGTGGCTCATGAGGTCAGGAGTTCAAGACCAGCCTGGCCAACATGGTGAAACCCCGATCTACTAAAATACAAAAAATTAACTGGGTGTGGTGGTGCGCCCCTGTAGTCCCAGCTACTTGGGAGGCTGAGGCAGGGAATCACTTGAACTCAGAAGGTGGAGGTTGCAGTAAGCCAAGGTTGCACCACTGCACTCCAGCCTGGTGAGAGAGTGACACTCCATCTCAGAAAAAAAAAGAAAGAAAGAGAAAGAAAAAAAAGAAATACTGAACAATTTTTTTTTAAGTTCTGGGGTACATGTGCAGAACATGCAGGTTTGTTACGTAGATACACACGTGCCATAGTGGTTTGCAGCATCAATTCCCCCATCATCTACATTTGGTACTTCTCCTAATGTTATCCCTCCCCAATCCCCCACCCCCTGCTATCCCTCCCCTAGCACCCCAACCCCCCAACAGGCACTGGTGTATGATGTTTCCCTCCCTGTGTCCCTGTGTTCTCATTGTTCAACACCCACTAATGAGTGAGAACATGTGGTGTTTGGTTTTCTGTTCTTGTGTCAATTTGCTGAGAATGATGGTTTCCAGCTTCATCCATGTCTCTGCAGAGGACACGAACTCATCCTTTTTTATGGCTGCAACTATATTCCATGGTATATATGTGCCAGGTTTTCTTTATCCAGTCTATGCTTGATGGGCATTTGGGTTGGTTCCAGGTCTTTTCTATTATAAACAGTGCTGCAATGAACATACATGTGCATGTGTCTTTATAATAGAATTATTTATAATACTTTGTATTTTGGAGACCAGCTCCCAATATATCAATGTGGATTCAAGGTCTTTCAAAGTGATCCAGTCGTTGGTGAAAAAGAAAGAGAAGACAAAGAAACCGTTTTCTTCAAAGCTGGGTCCAGGGGAGACACCACATAAAGCCGTTCCATGGATATCTAACATTCCCCTGAAAATGTCAGTTTTTTATTAGGCTCTTTCAATAGGGGAGGGTGAGTGAGTTGACCAAAGATCACAATATAGTATTGTAAAAGCATAATCATGTGAAAGTTACTTTCTGTGTGTTAGCTAAAAAACCATAGCAAGAATAGAGGTTAAACATAAACTTATAACTATCAGCAAGAAACACATTGGGCTCCCAGCTGCAGGGAGAATAGGATCTGACACAGGACCAGCCTGACCACAAAACTGCAGGAGCAGGGAGACCCCCATGCAGGCAGGGAGGAGCAGTGGGAGAAGAAGACTTTTACATCCTTATCTCAACCACAGACGTTTCCCCCCAAACAGACGCCCCTCATGGATCTGTTTGTAGGCTCTCCATAAGGGTTGCATTCCCTTTCCAAGGCTATGATCAATATGCCTTTCCTGGGAAAGGAATCTGGGTAATGAGCCTCTCCATTCCACATCTGTTTATAGGCTCTCTGCAACAAGAAGCTTATTACACGCTGTCATCTCTCTCCGGCAGTCAGACTATGTGGTGTGTCTTTTACAGAGTTCCTGTTTCTGTAAGAACAGCTCAGCAGGGCCAAAGTTACCAGTTACATTTTAACTTTTCACACTATTCTTTGTGTCCCCAAATATGATTAGTATAGAGCATAACAAGTACAGTAAAGCAAATAACTCATCTTAGGCAAACTAAGTTTAAGATAGCACAATAAATGAAATGTCAACCACAGTTTTTTCTTGAAATCTCAAATGTCTCAGATTTTGCCAATCCTTCCAGAGGCTTGGAGTTGCTTGGTTACCACTGAGGGGTCTGGCACGTTCCAAGCACTTTGGGCATATACCCAGTAATGGGATTGCTGAGTCAAATGGAATTTCTATTTCCAGATCCTTGAGGAATTGCCACACTGTCTTCCACAAATGGTTGAACTAATTTACACTCCCACTAACAGTGTAAAAGTGTTCCTTTTTCTCCACATCCTTTCCAGCATCTGTTGTCTCCTGATTTTTTAATGATCACCATTCTAACTGGCGTGAGATGGCATCTCAATGTGGTTTTGATTTGCATTTCTCTAATGACCAGTGATGATGAGCTTTTTTTACATGTTTGTTGGCTACATACATGTCTTCTTCTGAAAAGTGTCTCTTCCTATCCTTTGCCCACTTTTGACAAGGTTGTTTTTTTCTTGTAAATTTGTTTAAGTTATTTGTAGATTCTGGATATTAGTCCTTTGTCAGATGGATAGATTGCAACAATTTTTTACCATTTTGTTAGTTGCTGGTTCACTCTAATTATAATTTATTTTGCTGTGCAGAAGCTCTTAAGTTTAATTAGATCTCATTTGTCTATTTTGGCTTTGTTACTATTGCTTTTGGTGTTTTAGTCATGAAGTCCTTGCCTATGCCTATGTCCTGAATGATATTGCTTAGGTTTTCTTCTAGGGTTTTTGTGGTGTTAGGTCTTATTTTTAAATCTTTAATCCACCTGGAGTTAACTTTTATATACAGTGTAAGGAAGGGATCCAGTTTCAGCTTTCTGCATATGGCTAGCCAGTTTTCCCAACACCATTTATTAAATATGGAATCCTTTCCCTATTGCTTGTTTTTGTCAGGTTTGTCAAAGATCAGATGGTTGTAGATGTGTAGTGTTACTTCTGAGGCCCCTTTTCTGTTCCATTGGTCTATGTCTCTGTTTTGGTACCAGTACCATGCTGTTTTGATTACTGTAGGCTTGTAGTATAGTTTGAAGTCAGGTAGCATGATGCCTCCAGCTTATTTATTTATTTATTTATTTATTTATTTATTTTTGCTTAGGATTGTCTTGGCTATGCAGGCTCTTTTTTGATTTCACATGAAGTTTAAGGTGATTTTTTTCCAAATTCTGTGAAGAAAGTCAATGGTAGGTTGATGGGGATAGCATTGAACCTATAAATTACTTTGGGCAGTATGGACATTTTCATGATACTGATCTTTCTAACCATGAGCATGTTATGTTTTCCCACCTGTTTGTGTCCTCTCTTATTTCCTTGAGCAGTGGTTCATAGTTCTCCTTGAAGAGGTCTTTCACATCCATTGTTAGTTGTGTTCCTAGGTATTTTATTCTCTTTGTTGTAGTTGTGAATGGGAGTTCACTCATGATTTGGCTCTCTGTCTGTTATTGGTGTATATAGAAATCCTTGTAATTTTTGCACATTGATTTTGTATCTTGAGACTTTGCTGAAGTTGCTTATCAGCTTGAGAAGATTATGGGCTGAGACGATGGGGTCTTCTAAATATACAATCATGTCATCTGCAAACAGACAATTTGACTTCCTCTTTTCCTAATTGAATACCCTTTATTTCTTTCTCTTGCCTGATTTTCCTGGCCAGAACTTCCAATACTATGTTGAATAGGAGTGGTGAGAGAGGGCATCCTTGTCTTCTACCAGTTTTCAAATGAAATGCTTCCAGTTTTTGCCTGTTCATTATGATACTGGCTGTGGGTTTGTCATAAATAGTTCTTATTATTTTGAGATATGTTCCATCGATACCTAGTTTATTGAAAGTTTTTAGCATAAAGGGCTGTTGAATTTTGTCAAAGGCCTTCTCTGCATCTATTGAGATAATCATGTGGTTATTGTCTTTGGTTCTATTTATGTGATGGATTATGTTTATAGATTTGCATATGTTGAACCAGCCTTGCATCCCTGGGATGAAGCCGACTTGATTGTGATGGATAAGCTTTTTGATGTGCTGTTGGATTTGGTTTGCCAGTGTTTTATTGAGGATTTTCTCATCATTGGTCATCATGGATATTGGTCTGAAATTTTCTTTTTCAGTTGTGTCTCTGCCAGGTTTTGGTATCAGGATGATGTTGGTCTCATAAAAGAGTTAGGGAGGATTCTCTCTTTTTGTATTGTTTGCAATAGTTTCAGAAGGAATGGTACCAGCTCGTTTTTGTATCTCTGGTAGAATTTGGCTATGAACCTGTCTGGTCCTGGACTTTTTTTGGTTGGTAGAATATTAATTGCTGCCTCAATTTCAGACCTTGTTATTGGTCTATTCAGGGATTCAACTTCTTCCTGGTTTAGTCTTGGGAGGGTGTAAATGTCCAGGAATTTATCCATTTCTTCCAGATTTGCTGGTTTATTTGCATAGTGGTGTTTATAATAATCTCTGACAGTAGTTTGTATTTCTGTGGGATCAGTGGTGATATCCACTTTATCATTTTTTATTGCATCTATTTGACTCTTCTCTCTTCTTCTTTATTAGTCTGGCTAGCAGTTTATCTGTTTTGTTGATCTTTTCAAAAAACCAGCTCCTGGATTTGTTGATTTTTTGAAGGGTTTTTGTGTCTCTATCTCCTTCAGTTCTGCTCTGATCTTAGTTATGTCTTGTCTTCTGCTAGCTTTTGAATTTGTTTGATCTTGCCCTTCTTGTTATTTTAATTGTGACACTAGGGTGTCAATTTTAGATCTTTTCTTGCTTCTCATGTGGGCATTTATTGCTATAAATTTCCCTCTAGACACTGCTTTAAATGTGTTCCAGAGGTTCTGGTACATTGTGTCTTCGTTCTCATTGGTTTCAAAGAACATCTTTATTTCTGCCTTCATTTCGTTATTTTTCCAGCAGTCATTCAGGAGCAGGTTGTTTAGTTTCCATGTAGTTGTGCAGAATTCAGTGAGTTCCTTAATCCTAAGTTCTAATTTGATTGCACTGTGGCCTGAGAGACTGTTATGATTTGTGTTCTTTTGCATTTGCTGAGGAGTGATTTACTTCCAATTATGTGGTCAATTTTAGAGTAAGTGCAATGTGGTGCTGAGAAGAATGTATATTATGTTGATTTGGCATGGAGTGTTCTGTAGATATCTATTAGGTCTGCTTGGTCCAGTTCTGTGTTCAAGTCCTGGATATCTTTGTTAATTTTCTGTCTTGTTGATTTGTCTAATATTGACAGTGGGGTGTTAAAGTTTCCCACTATTATTCTTGGGGAGTCCAAGTCTCTTTGCAGGTTGTTAAGAACTTGCTTTATGTATCTGGGTGCTCCTGTATTGGGTGCATATATATTTAGGATTTATAGCTCTTCTTGTTGCATTGATCCCTTTACCATTATGTAATGTCCTTCTTTGTCTCTTTTGATCTTTGTTGGTTTAAAGTCTGTTTTATCAGAGAATAGGATTGCAACCCCTGCCTTTTTTATTTTTCTTCTTCTTATTATTATTATTTGCTCTCCATTTGCTTGGTAAATCTTCCTCCAACCCTTTACTTTGAGTCTATGTGCGTCTTTGTATATGAGACGGGTTTCCTGAATACAGAACACCAATGGGTCTTGACTCTTTATCCAATTTGCTAGTCTGTGTCTTTTGATTGGGATGTTTAGCTCATTTACATTTAAGGTTAATGTTGTTATGTACGAATCTGATCCTGCCATTTTGATGCAAGCTGGTTGTTTTGCCCGTTAGTTGATGCAATTTCTTCATACTGTCAATGGTCTTTACAGTTTGGTATATTTTTGCAGTGGCTGGTACTGGTTGTTCCTTTCCATGTTTAGTCCTTACTTCAGGGGCTCTTGCAAGGTGGGTCTGGTGGTGACAAAGTCTATCAGCAGTTGCTTGCCTGTAAAGGATTTTATTTCTCCTTCGCTTATGAAGCTTAGTTTGGCTGGATATGAAATTCTGGGTTGAAAATTCTTTTTTTTTTTTTTTTAAGGATGTTGAATATTGGCCCCCACACTTTTCTGGCTTATAGGGTTTCTGCAGACAGATCTGCTGTGAGTCCGATGGGCTTCCCTTTGTGGGTAACCCGACCTTTCTCTCTGCCCTTAGCATTTTTTCCTTCATTTCAGCCCTGGTGATTCTGACGATTATGTGTCTTGGGGTTGCTCTTCTCAAGGAATGTCTCTGTGGTGTTCTCTGTATTTCCTGAATTTGAATGTTGGCCTGCTTTTCTAGGTTGGGGAAGCTCTCCTGGATAATACCCTGAAGAGTGTTTTCCAACCTGGCTTCATTCTCCCTGTCACATTCAGGTATACCGATCAAACGTAGATTTGGTCTTTTCACATAATCGCATATTTCTTGGAGGCTTTGTTAATTTTTTTTCACTCTTTTTTCTCTAATCTTGCCTTCTCATTTTCTTTCATTGAGTTGATCTTCAATCTCTGATAGCCTTTCTTCCATTTGATCAATTTGGTTATTGAAACTTGTGTATGTTTCATGAAGTTCTCATGCTGTGTTTTTCAGCTCCATCAAGTCATTTATGTTCTTCTCTATGCTGGTTATTCTAGCTAGCATTTTGTCTAACCTTTTTCCAAGGTTCTTAGCTTCCTTTCATTGGGTTAGAACATGTTCCTTTAGCTCAGAGAAGTTTATCATTCCCCACCTTCTAAAGCCTGCTTCTGTCAATTCATCAAACTCATTCTCTATCCAGTTTTGTTCCCTTGCTGGTGAGGAATTGTGATGCTTTGGAGGAGAAGAGGTGTTCTGGTTTTTGGCAATTTCAGCCTTTTTGCACTGGTTTCTTCCCATCTTCCTGGATTTATCTACCTTTGGTCTTTGAAGTTGGTGACTTTTGGATGGGGTCTCTGAATGAATGCCCTTTCTGTTGATGTTGAAGCTATTTCTTTCTGTTTTTTAGTTTTCCTTCTAACAGTCCAGCCCTTTGCTGCAGGTCTGCTGGAGTTTGCTGGATGTCCACTCCAGACCCTGCTTGCCTAGGAATCATGCACTGGGGCTGCAGAACAGCAAAGATTGCTGCCTGTTCCTTCCTCTAGCAGCTTCGTCCCCAGAGGGTACCCGCCAGAGGTCAGCCAGAGCCCTCCTCTCTCCTGTATGAGGTGCCTCCCAGTCAGGATAAACAGGGGTCAGGGAGCCACTTGAGGAGGCAGTCTGTCCCTTGCTCCCATCAGAGCTGCTGGGTGGGGACATTTAAGCCTGCTGAAGTGGAACACACAACTGCCCCTTTTCCCAGGTGCTCTGTCCCAGGAAGGTGGGGGCTTTGTTTATAAGTCCCTGATGCGCTGCTGCCTTTTTTCAGAGATGCCCTGCCCAGCTTGAAAGGAGTCTACTCAAAGTCTGCCTGCAGAGATGCCTTGCTGAGCTCCTGTGGGCTCTGCCCAGTTGCTGTGTAAACTTCCTGGCAACTTTGTTTACACAGGCAAGGTTAAAACTGGCTACCCAAGCCTCAGTAATGGCAAACGCCCCTCCCCTAACCGAGCTCAAACATTCCAGGTCGAGCTTAGACTGCTGTGCTGGCCGTGAGAATTTCAAGCCAGTGGATCTTAGCTTTCTAGTCTTTGAGGGGGTGGGACCTGCTGAGCCAGGTCACTTAGTTCCCTGGCTTCAACCCCCTTTTTTTTCAGGGGAATGAGTGGTCCTGTCTCGTGAGCATTCCACGCACCAGGAGGGTATGGACACAGGGAGGGGAGCACTACACACTGGGGTCAGTTGGGGGGAAATAGGGGAAGGAGAGTGGGGGATGGAGAGTTGGGGAGAGATGCCAGATGTAGGTGATGGGGAGGAAGGCAGCAAATCACACTGCCACGTGTGTACCTATGCAACAATCTTGCATGTTCTTCACAGGTACCCCAAAACCTAAAATGCAATAAAATAAATGGGGGGGGGGAAGAAAAAAAAACTGCTGCTGCTAAAACGGGTACCCAGTTTTGTGCTGGAAACCCAGGGCACTAGCGTTGTAGGCACCAGAGGGAATCTTCCTGGTCTGCGGGTTGTGCAGACCGTGGGAAAAGCACAGTATCTGAGCCAGAGTGTCAGGAAAACTCCCTAACAGCTTCCCTTGGCTAGGAGAGCGAGTTCTCCAGCCCCTTGTGCTTCCAGGGTAAGGGGATGCCCCACCCTGCTTTGGTTTTGCCCTCTTTGGGCTACACCCACTGTCAAACCAGTCCCAGTGAGATGAACCTGGTACCTCAGTTGGAAATGTGATCATTTGCATTCTGGCTTGCTCTTGCTGGAAACTGCAGACCGGATCAGTTCCTATTCAGCCATTTCTAATCCTGAACAACTTTCTTTAAATTCTCCTGTTGAGATCTGTTTTGGAGTTTCTCTAAATTTATAAATGAATTTAGAGAGAATTTACATCTTCACAATACTGAACCTTCTAATTCAAAAGAATGGTATACTTCCATGTCTAAGTCATTATATGTCCCTCAGTAGAGTTTATTTTATGTGGCTCCATGCCTATTTCTTGAAACCTTAATTCCTGAGGATCTGGGATGTCCTGTTATCATGAATGGGAGGTCTCTTTACATATTAGGCACATGTTAGCTGTGTGACTTTAGCAAATTACTTAATCTCTCCTGCTTCCATTTCTCAGCTGTGAAATGGGATGAACATTAGTGCTGCATCACAGTCTTGGTACACTAATTAGCTGAGCTAATTTGGTAAAATTCTTGGTATAGTGTTTGTCACATAGACACACCACATGTGATGGTTAATTTTGTAAAAAATAGAGAGATTATAATTTGCAATTTTTTTTCCAGTTTGTTATATCTTTTGACTTTGCCTGTGTTTGGTTTTTGTTTTGGCTTTTGAAAAACCTGTATGCATATACACTTTCCAATTTGCTAAACATGTCTTAATAAGGATAATGGATTTGGGTCCACTGGAAAGGGCTGCCCAACTGCAAGCTTCTAAAGAAACCCTTTCCTGTTTTCTTTTAGTATATTTACAACTTGATTTTTGACACTTTAATCTGTTTGGAATATATGCTCATGCAAGATGTGAGGTACGACTTTATTCAACTGTTGGATTGTTTACCCTGTTGGATGGTTTACCCTGTTGTCATTAAATAATTCATCCTTTCCATTGGTTTGACATGGAACTTTACTACACACTTAATTGTTGTGTGTGTTTGGGCTTCTTTGTTGACTTTCTTTTCCCACTTCTCTTCCACGTGTCTGTCCAGTCACGTACCAGTACTATGCTGTTTATAGTTTAAAAATTAATACAAGCCATCATAGCTACTTCATTCATAGTACTCTTCTATTTCAAAATTTTCATGAATATTTTTATTTTTTCATATGAACATTTAAATCAGCTGTTATAATGCTCCCTTAACAAACGTTTGTTCTAATTTTATTGGGATCACATACATTTATAATTTAACTTAGGGAGACTTGACACCTTTCTGATGTTGAATTATCCTATCTAAAAAGGGGAAGTGTGTTTCTGTTTGTTAGTTTTTCCCTGTATGTTTCTTAAGAGCATTTTAAAGTTTCCTTGATTGCTGTCTTGCCAATTTCTTGTTAAATTTATTTGTAGGTATTGATCTTTTTGGTTGTTATTGCAAATGAGGCCTTTTCTTCCATGAAACCTCCCAACTGGTTGTTGTTTGTAAATATGAAAACTGGTAATTTCTATATATTAATTCTTATTGTGCTTTCTTAGTAAATTATTTTGTTTGAGATTTTTCAGGTGTTTTGGAGTATCCAGTTATACAATTGCATCATGTGCAAATACCCATAATATTTCTTCATTCTATCTAATTTTAAGCCCCTATTTTCTTTCTCCTGTCTAATTATGTTGTCCAGTACCTCTAACATAGTGTTTAATAGTAATGGACATTTTTATTTTGTTCCTAGCTTTTTTTTTCCCATTTATTTATTTTATTGCATTTTAGGTTTTGGGGTACATGTGAAGAACATGCAGAATTGTTGCATAGGAACACACATGGCAGTGTGATTTGCTGCCTTCCTCCCCATCACCTACATCTGGCATTTCTCCCCTTGCTA